>NC_056737.1:1239739001-1239741501 GCF_019279795.1 Protopterus annectens | reverse complement strand
ATCTAGCTATCTAAATCCAAACTCAGAAGTCTAACTTCTTCAGCTTGATATCATCTACTTTTAGTTGCATTCAATGTTTTTTTTTCATGAATATCTTTATTCTTCTTCGTCTTTACAAAAAGCTGCCAATAGGAAATGCTGATATTACTGTTCTATTTTGTTTCTTTAGAGATGGAGATGTACAAGTTGCTAATCCATTACCTTTTGCTAAAGACTCCCCAATTATGAATTATTTATTTGCTTGTTTGTTTGCAGGGATAAGTATTTATTATATGTTTATTCGCATGGATATGTATTTATTATATGTTTGCAGGATATGTATTAAATAGATAAAGCTTATTGCTACGACTGAGTGCATTTGATAACCTGATGTCATACAGCATACAGGTCTTTTTTTAATGGAACATTTTCCAAAAATGGGTATAGTAAGCAATATGAGTGCACACCAGATGTGCATGTATAAGTACATATTTTCATGTGCAAAGCATTGCTGGAATGGACAGCACTTATAACCATAACCTGCATAGTTTTACTGTCCACTGCGTATTAACACAACATTGCTGTAGTTAAACTGTTAAGTACAACTGCACACATCCTTGTTTTAACTGGTCGGTACAGCAGTGTCTCTCTTTTCTCCTTGCTGTTCATTTCACATCCTTTAACATGAACTGTGATATCTATAAATTAGTCATTTTCCTGCCTTCCTCGTTATGAAACCATTGAAGGTCAGCTTCTTTTTTCATGATGTTCATGTGAGATTCTATATAAAGTGTTGAATGGTTCTTGAATTCCAAGTTCAGTATTAAAATTATTCAGTCAAAATATTCATATTTAGGTAGCATTCATTATATTTTACTGTTGCTTATTATCCCACATTTGCGTGATAATCTTGATAAAGTTCCTTGCTTTTCACCCAAAAGTATGCAGATTATTTTAAATTTTAACTTTCTTAGTGGAAATCTATGCTGTTGGCAATATTTTATGATGTTTTATTCATCATAATAAGAATTATTTCCTTCAGCTGTATGCCTTCTTGCTTAACTCCATCACAGCAAGTCTGACATTTACTACTGGCTAACCATCTCCTTAAACTTTATTTACTGAAACTGTGCCACATTTGCTCTGCTCTCCTAGTCTTGCCCTTGTATCAGAATGAGTGAAACATGGTACTATTTACTGTTCAAATGTAACTTTTCAACATTTTACCACACACTGTCTGTTTAAATTGATTACTGTTTTATAGGCTAGTAGTTCTTTCAAGATATTATAAGCTTAAACAGTTGCACCTTGTAAGAATCAAACCTTGCATTTTGTATTTATTAGGTAAGCACCTTAACTATCATGCCAACTATACTTGTGTCACTTTATCTTGTTAGAAGTTATTAGTATCCAAACACATTTTCTATTGGCTGTTAATGTAGAACAAAAATGCTTACACAAATCAAGAGCTTCTATGTCCCTTTACAACCAGATCTAGTCATCCTCCCTTTATTGACTAATTTATTTAAATACATTGTCTTAGTATTCTCTATACATTAAGTTCTAGATATTTTGTCTACCCAGGATCCTTCAGCTGCAGTTCCTCAAAAATATGCTTGTTATACAATTTTGGCAGACATTGATTTTTCAAAAAGCTAAGCCTGAGTTGCTGCCATTAATACAATGTAATGACATTTATCACTTGCATTCATGCACTAACATGCCTAACATGGAGGTTCAAGACTTTCACCATGATAATTATTGAATTGTCATACTGTTGCCTTGTACTGTTCAGGCTGTCATTGTAAACTACTCTTATAATGTTCACACATTGATGATTCTACTTTACCAGCTAACTTACAATGAATATTATGGTCTGTTATCAATTGTAATACTGTCTCTTATAATCTAATTCTCATGACTTTTTCTATTGGAATTACATATCAACTGGTGTGCTGCTTTGCCTAATTTATTATCCTTACAGACAGTTTTAGTAGGGCAGTCATTTAAGAGTTGTGAGTAACTTCAGGTAGACATAAATTATGGCTAGATTAGTCTAGCTGATATCCTGTATAGAATAGGCAACAACCACAGATCGGATGACAAAGATGTTAGGATGGAAGGTAATTATAACTACTGGGCTTGTTTTCCATAAATAAAGTTCCTTAAAACACTTCTGCTTCTCAAAACAGTCGTAAAACATTTTAGTTATTTCATACTTTCAAAATGCAATATAGCCTCAAAATGCACAAGCTTTTAAGATCTGAATTTGTCTGCTGTTATAATTTATTTTTATTTTTACTCTAATTTATTTATCTTATTTTTGAACTGTTTAAGCCATGGGTAATTCATGAATACTGCATTATTGCATGACTCATTCAGAATTCAAAATAAGAAAAATGGAAATTGAGGGGAATCAAACCCATGCTGTAGAAGGGAGCATATATATATATATATATATATATATATATATATATATATATATATATATATATATATATATATATATATATATATATAT
>NC_056737.1:1239714001-1239736501 GCF_019279795.1 Protopterus annectens | reverse complement strand
CGGCATGTTTTTTTTTTGTTTTGTTTTTGTTTTCTTTAGCGAAAGTGTATTTTTGACAAAATGTACTTTCTCTAAAGTAATTTAGACAAAGTATGGTTCGATGAACTGTACTGTTGATAAACAACAAGGACCCATATATATATATATATATATATATATATATATATATATATATATATATATATATATATATATATAGATGTAGATATATAGATATTTCCAAGCACAACCAATGAACTCCAAACAGAAAAACAGAGCACAACAACATTTTAAAGCTGTAGAAATTATATTTTAATGAAGGCACCCAACCACAAATCAGAAATAGACTACAGTTTTGCTCAGAGGGCCTCTTCAGTACAACATGACTATGAGAAAACACCATTACTTAAAAGGTAGAGATCATATCTCCCAGTGGCATGATATAAATATATAATTTTTGTTAGGTCCTATCGTATTTGATAGATCTCAGTATAGTTTTTGCACCAACTGTATTTTGGGGATATATATATTTTTTAGGAATAAATTAAATGTTCATTCAGCTTTCATTACTACTACCATCTCAATTGGAAGGGCTGGATGCTACAGGTATGGTTCTTGGATGCTACAGGTGTGGATCTTGTACTGTATATCAGTATATTCTTGATGTACAACATTTTACTTCTGTCAACACTAGCAAAAGTTATGACATTAGCTTCCACTTAACATGCAAAACAAAATATATTATTTAACTAGAAACATGTATATGTGTTTTGTTTTACATAGGACAGACAGTCCCCAGGATTCACGAAGCCTCCGTGTAAGAGTTAGAACTCTTACACGGAGGCTGCAGTTAAATGGAGTGATGCCAGCATGCTTTGCATATTCATGAGAGCATGCTGAATCACACCTAAGTCTAACACGGTCCGTGTAAGACAGTAGGGGGCGTGTCCAAAGGCTGAGCCCTGCAAGCGGACACGCCCCCAGAAGTGTAAAAGTGCCCAAAGTAAACACCCACAACAGAGTCCACGGAAATGTGAATAAACACAACACAACACATGCCCCCACAGACTATAAACATAAAAGATATATAAATGAACATGTTATATATTTTTTTTAAATTGTAAAGATGTTTAACCGTGAGTGCGCTCATTTGTGCGGGCATGCCCGTAGCGCAGCTACAGTTAGCAGTCAGTGAGAAAGCATATAAGAACTAAATATGTAAAATAAGCCAAAAAGCAATTGCGTAGTGGTAGAGATGTTGGCTGAAGAACAGGCATTCATGGTTCGAGTCCCCACAACACCAATATTTTTTTTTTCAAAATAAGCAGGAAACAAGTCCCTGACAAATATGTACACATAAAACCCCAATATATGTAAAATGTAATGAAATTGCCCATTTATATTGAAGAAATGTGAGGTAACAAAAGAATAAAAAATGCCAGATGTGCCCATAGATGAGCTACAGTTTAACAGGGTGAGTGCATCTGCCCGTAGATGAGCAGTGGTTTAACTGGTGCAAAATGAGTGCCCGTAGCTGAGCAGTGGTTTAACATGCTAAATCTATGTGCCCCTAACTGAGCTGAGCATAATATGCGTGCTGATAGCCAAATGCAGCTTAAAGCAGCGTACCCCGTTTGTGCGGAGCTGCGCACCGCGCAAACAAGCTAACCGACGGGCAACGTTGAGCAAGCCGTATCAAAACTGCCTTTACACAGACACACCCCTCAGCATGTCTAGACAGTCATGAAAAATAAAAAGCAGTGGCCAGGCTCGAACCCAGGATACTATACACCATAGTCAAGGTACAGAACCACTAAACCACAACAGCACTACCTGTAAATGCAATAATAGCTAATATATAGGAATGAATACAAACTAGAGCATGACAATGCAGGTTTACTGAAGTTGATACAATTCCAAAATGGCCAATCACAGATATGTGCGGGAAAAATGGACTATATAAGCCCCATAGGCGGGAATACATAGCATAAACGATTGTAGAACAGACATGCAGGCAGAATGTCAGGAGTAGGAGAGGGTAGTCGCTTTCGAGCACAGAGGTGGGGTGTTGAGGAGTCCAGGTACATGGCCTGGCTCCTAGTCCACAATCATGAGGCCCAACTCATGCAGGGCCAGGTCCTCTGGGGAGCATACAGGGCTGAGGCGTGGGACCGGTTGGCTCATGATCTCACCAGTGCCACAGGGATTCCAAGGACTGGTGAGCAGGTCCATCACCACCATGCGGACCTGAAGAGACGCAAGCAGGACCAACTGAACCTTTGGATCCAGGAGGCCCGCAAACACCCAACGCCCCACTACTGAGTAAGTAACATTTAATTATGTATGTAAAAATTAAACTAGCTGATATTATGGAGATGTGTATTCCAATATTACTTCATTTATATTACAGCTGCAGGTGTCCGTTCTGCGAACCGCAGAGCCTATGGCGATAGGCTGGTGCGGTTGTGCCACCAGGCAGGTCAGTAATCCACTACCAGTAACTGTAAAGAAATATAAAAGTATGACAGTCAGCAAAAGAGTGCAGTGTAGTCAGTAAGGAATAAAATCTGCAAGTAACAGTGTGAAAGTGTATGCAAGTATTGCTTGATTACAAGAGTTTTCAGCCTGTAAGTTTAACCTAAACATGAAACTGTCCGACATATATTCTGAAATAAAATCCCCTGCCTGTAAGAAAATAGTACACAACCTGCAGCAGGCTGAAAAGTATAGCTGCAGAAGATGATGAAATCACATGTGTGAAATATATCCCTGTGGAAATACTGAAACATGACAGAAGTGAGACTGCTGGAAAGGATTGTAATAACTACTGTTAAAACATGTCAATAAAGCCTAGAAGTACCATCCTGAATAGTAAAATGAAAGCAAGTGTGAGAGTGTGAGAAAGTGCCATGAATCCAGCAATACAGTAGTAATAACCCTGAATAAAGTATACTGCAGTCAAGACAGAATGAAATGCATGTGAGATTCAAAACCTAACAGCAAAATCTGTTCAAAGTGTTGCTGCATCTGGAATGTGTATCCCAAAATCAGGATATGTTGCTCTCAGTCTGCAATATGCAGATAGGATGTTTGTCTGATATACCAAACATCCACACTTGTCTACAGCTATATAAAGCAAATGTAGCCCTGATGTAGCTGAACAAAGCTAGATATGAATGTGTATGAAGAACCATAAAATGTATATTGATGTTGCATTAACAGTCCTATCACCAAGTTGAAATAGTTATCATATAGGAAACTGTAGTTAGAACAGTAGTGTGTATATAACTGTAGCTTTTAGAAATGTACAGCATATGTATTGTTATTCGAAGGTGTTAATATTACTTTCTTCACCCCACCCTATAACCACATATAACCCATTCCACATGAAAATGGTATGTGCAATCACAATTAACACCCCTGGACATTTGTTCTGTTGGGTCATATATATTTGCATGTCTCTTGATGCATCTGCCCTGTTCATACATCCACACCTGATGGCCTGTTGCCATCAATTAACCCTGCATGTTGTTGGACTGTGTATTTCTGTTCAAATTATGCATGTGTTATGCATGCTGTTCAATGGTGTGAATATCTGGGTGTTTGGTTAATGGGAATACTAATGCATGCTGTTACAACTAATTGTGAATGGTATTATATGTCACTAACCCAAACTGTCATGACATAATGCAAAACATAGTACGACAGGGAAGGCGGGTTCCAGCGGACCCACCTCTCCCACCTCAGCTGGCGAGTGCACCTGGCACTAGTGCCAAGTCCGGACCCTCCTCCAGTGGCCCTGTGCCACCTGTGGGTGGAAGCGCTGCAGG
The DNA here is from genome assembly GCF_019279795.1 of Protopterus annectens. NCBI lineage: Eukaryota > Metazoa > Chordata > Ceratodontiformes > Protopteridae > Protopterus > Protopterus annectens. The sequence continues at coordinate 1,239,732,692 of NC_056737.1, read as the reverse complement.
GGATGGGGCTCACCCCCCCTCTGCAAGTGTGGCCGGAGGAGATCCACCACTCACCCTCCGTAGCATCTGGACTGTGGTGCGTAGGGAGATTCGGGACTCTGTCCTTGAGCCCCTACACCAGCTCGAGGCACGGATGGCACAACTAATGGGCATGCCTGTTGCCCCGCCTACACAGCCCCCAGCACAGCCCCATCCTGGGCAGTGAAGGAACAGTGGCAACTGCCTATGGGTGGAGATATCAGTTCCACTGTTGCCATCTGTGGACTCATGGGCTCTGGATATCCAAACCTCCATCCCCGTCAATTGTGTAACCCCCCACATGTGTCATACACCGCCCCTGTATGCGTCTTGTTTGTCTTGTCTGTTTACCTACCCAACCTACCTCCCCAGCTGTACTGACTACCTTCACCTGACATACCACTCTCACCTGAAAAAAAAAAAAAAGGGCACTCTGTACCCACAAAAAAATTACGCCCCATACATAGCTGCCCATTCCACACACATGTCTACTGGACATGGAACCTATCAATTCCAATTGGCTGTACAACAAGTATTATTGTTGTCCTGACACCTCTCTCAGGGGTGGAAGGTTTCAAATGTCACACCAAATTACATACATATGCACAGCTGTTGCTGATGAAGAAATGGGCAGCTATGGGCCTTACCTACATCCCTCCTGCACATCCCAAGCTTGTTTCCCTACTGTCTTACCCTCTTTGTGACCCCTTTTTCACCACTTTCCTGTCTCCCCATTTTTCTTTTCTTTCAAAGAAAATAGCGCGGGTGTGCGCAAGAGTAAGCACGTTTAAGTGGTTGTAATCGGGTGTGCGCTTGTGTGCGCGGAGCTAACCGCCAGTGCGCATGCGTGAGCTCTGCACAAACCAGCGCTAACCCGGTTACAACTGCTTAAAAGTGCCTTAGTCAAATTTGATTGACAGGTCCTGTACTCAGTTCAAAAGCAAAATAAAATCCCAGAGTGATTCCCGAACCCAGGACCTCGGCAACTGTAGTCTGCATGACTTACCACTAAGCCATGACTCTTATACAAGAACATTGTGCTAAAGTAAATATATCATGTAATAGTAGAAATGAATGTAAAGGGAATATAGATGTGTAGTACACAAAGCATGACATTTAGAATTACTATCAAAACTACTGGATTTCCATAATAGTAGTGTGTGAACAGAAACAGCCATGCTAGTTGGAAGCTAGTAGGTAATAATGTCACTATAGCACCTTGCAAGACACACACATACTCACAGCAGGATAAGCACTGCCCATACCCCACAACCTCTTACAGGAACACATCTGGACCAAGTAATAAAATATGTGGAGCAAAGGCCCTAAACCAGGGACACATTACAAATAATGTTACAACAAACGCAGACAGTTCAGAAAGTAACAGGGTCTGCACTTTGTGGGATGTTTGGAAGGGTATGCAGTCTGGAACTTGAATGTTTGTCACCATATTCTGACTTGAGCCCAGAGTGACTTGCCAGAAAAAGGTGTGCATGAGATATTGACCAAAATATGAGGCAGAAATGTGGACAACCTGCAAATATCTGTACACATGACGGGTCTGACACCACCATATTTGAATAAGTTAAGTGCCTAGACATAGCAACAGTGAATGACTTACAGGGATGCCCCACAGACCCCATGTGAAATGTACAAACAGTAGGCAGAAAGGTGTAACACATGCAATGGTAACTATGGAGTCCTGAAAGTATTCACCACTTGCATGGCAGAAAAAGTGTAGTAATACATATGCTCATGCTAACCCACAGTCACAACTGCAGCATACCAGACATTTTAATGGGTGTACCCCACTGATATGTACCATTCCATGAGGCACATAACAGATGAACCTGAAAGTCTCTGGGGCCTGCTCAGCAGCATATTCAAATACCCTAATAGATGTCAAGGCCCACACCATGGCCAGACCACACTGCATGCTGTAACACCCTAGCAGATATAGCAAGCATTCCAAGGTGTGAATGTACATGGAAAATAGGAAAGCTACAGCAGCACACTACAGTCGAGACACCTAGCAGGCATACAAGTAGTGACTGTAAAGGGCAACTATTGAAGCCTTAGCAACAAAGTGCAAGCAAAAGTGAAAGGAAAGCACACACACACACACACACACACACACACACACACACACACACACACACACATTAACAGTAGTAGTAGTTGTAGGTGTCAGTGTATATACACACTGAGAAGGACGTGAGAGACAGACACAGAGAGAGAGAGAGAGAGAGAGAGAGAGACAGAGACAGAGACAGAGACAGAGAAAACTGCAATTAAGCAGACAGAAACAAATTGTTCAGCAACAGCTACCTGAAAGCTGACAACTGGGAAGTGGAGCAGCAGGACAGAGAACCAGACAGCAACACAAGCAGCTGTGACAAACACAGGTAATGTAAAGTAATACTATAAAGGTCTACATACTGTGAACCCTCCATATGTGTCATTGGTCTGTATCCATATGTATATGAAGATGTGTAAAGGGCAGGGGACATACAGCAACTATCAGTGAAGGCTGTACATACATTTGTATGTGAGAGCATCTATGTGCACATATCAATGTTGTTTGATTGTAGGTTGTAGTGCCATGTACAAAGTAGGTTTCACAGTTATGTATGTTTAGCAGTATGTTAGTGTGTGTATACAGTATGGTAGACAAATATGTTGATATACCTGTCTAACATATGGATACGTATGTCAACATATGTATGTGTATATATATATATATATATATATATATATATATATATATATATATATATATATATATATATATGATATGCATATATGTATACATACATAGAGAGAGAGATGTAGGAATACATAGACAGATGTAGATAGAATATTGTACAAACATAACTATGTAATGCACACATACAGATATAGATATATGTAGATACATATACATAGACAGACTGATCTGACTACCTACAGGTATGACTGTATATGACGACCTGCAACACAGCCTGTCCCACCCCCTCTGTCACTCACACCCCCTCTGTGCCCCCCCTCCACATCTATAGCAATATATAGCAATATATGTACATCAATATATATATGTGTATATGTATACGGACATATATATATGCGCCAGTGTACAGGTACATATCCTGTAGTCAGGCTAGTGTTACATAGCACTTCTATATGTGTGTTTAGCTCCTGTCAGAGTTTATGTAGCATGCAACTGGGGATACCATCAGGTCCCATCCATGTTGTGTATTCTGCTGTCCTGCGGGTGGCTCTCACCTGGACATCTGTGATGACAGGGAGGTTACAGTCAGCTGGAATAACTATGCCTTATTTCGGGGGAGAGGGCGGGGTGACACCTGCACTAAACCTGTCTGCCACAATGTTGTCGATATCTGTGGTGTCAGTGAAATATTTGTTGTTGTGTACTACCTATGGGCATAGAGGATGGCTCCTGACCAAGTTGCTAGCATAACTAAAGAAGGCCTTCTGGTTATTTGTAGTGTCACTCTTGATTTCCCTCTCAAAGTTGCCCATGTATTTTGTATGATGGAAAATAGATCCTTAAAAGTGCTGCTCAGACATGCCCTCCCTTTATGGAATTATGCTCTGTCTTGCAGTAGCTTCCATCTTCTGTAATACAATCTGTCTATGGCTGGGGTCCACCAGACAGGATGCTGTCCCTTTGTGGAGAGTGTCTTGGTCATATATGGGATTGCATGATCCATGCATTCTCGGAGATGTCTGTAGAAAGTAATTGTGTAGGGGTCAGCATTGTGGGTTGTATCTGCCACTGGCCCAGTGGGCTGAAAGGATACCATATCACTGTTACAAAGTGTAAAGTTTGTATCTGTAATGTTATGCACTATAGTCGTCTGTGCTGGTGGTGGAGGTGGGATATGTATATCCAGGGCAATCAGTGTGTGGTCAGCTCACAGTAGTTGACGATGTAGGCCATACAGTACCTAGATACAAACCCCCAGAGTGAGGAGGTGCTCTTGACCTGAATCAGTGTTCTGACTGCTGGGGTTTGGTAGTATGCTGTATGGAGTCTGCCAGGTACTGTTGCACAATTGCTGGCTGAGCACTGATACCTGGCCATCTACATGTGTATCCACCAATAGACAGACAGATGCTACATATGTGAGATATGTTGTATCATAACAGTCGAGTAGCATGTGTAGTATGTGTGTCAAATTCTGCTGACATATATTGCTGATACCAGGTTATTTTCTTTCTCAGGTACATGGCCCACCCGCGGAATTCCACCTACTCCACAGCTGAGGATGAGGAGATACACCAGAGCCTGGTGCGGGATTATGCAATATTCTTTTCACGCACCAGCCAGAATCAGCAGGAGAGGGCTGCACTGTGGCAAGACCTTGTCCGTCGGGTAAATGACATAGGCACGCATAATAGGACATATGAGCAGGTACGACATAACTGCAGTGATTTAATCAGACATGTCCGTCAGCGTGCGTCGGATATCCACAGGCAACAGGTCGCCACAGGTGGTGGGGTGACTACACATCCCCCACTCACCAGACTGGAGGGACTACTCATGAGTGTAGTGGCTCCAGTCTGCCAGCAACAACAACAGCAGCAGACATGCATTATGATGGAGGCTGGAGCCACACAGCAGCAAGACAGTGAACGTGCAGGTAATATGCCATATGTATAGTTGACTGTTGTGTACACTGGTGGTTAATGCATGCGTGAGGTGTGTCCTTGGTTTGTAGCTGTCACCATAGTATTTAATGTGCAAGTGTGATATCCTCAATATTAGCAGCTGACCTGTGAAAGGCGACTGTTGTACTACTGACCTGTATCATACTCAGTAACAATGGCACAGTTGTGCCCACTGACATTAGTTTCTTCACATCTGCAGGACCCTCTGGTATAACAGCAATGCAGCCTATCCATGCTGGCGAGTGTGTATTAACAATTCCTGTAATAGTGTTGATAGTAATAGTACTATTTGGCTCACTTAGTAGTGCTCTTTGTATGCATGTAGGTGTGTCTGTGTCTGTGTGTTGATATCACGCATACTGAGTACTGTACAATTGTGTGAAACTGTGTGCATGTGTGCATGTGTGCATGTGTGCATGTGTGCACCTGTGCATGTGTGCATGTGCATGTGTGCATGTGTGCACCTGTGCATGTGTGCATGTGTGCATGTGTGCACCTGTGCATGTGTGCATGTGTGCATGTGTGCACCTGTGCATGTGTGCATGTGTGCACCTGTGCATGTGTGCATCGCTGGTAATGTGTAGACATTGTAAACTGTGTTTCCTGTTTCCCTCCCACAGGTTCTGTTGCTGCTCTGGTGTCATGTAGCAGGGAACCTGAGTCAGGTGCCGTGGGTACTGATAATGATGACATCTGTGTAATGGCACAGGAAGGTATGCCAGGGTCCGCCATTGGTCAGCCGATTGACAGTACACAGCTGTCGACCCCATCAATGCGCACAGTTATCCTGCCAATACACCCTTTGTCACCAATGTCCCTAGGTGATGGACAGCATACAGTGGGCATTGACCAGGGTAATGTGGTATCTGTGGCACATGCCTCCCCACACAGCAGCCATGGGCATGGCCCAGAGATGGTACCACACAGACAGATGTCCAGGGGTTCTCGTGGGAGCATCTATGGGCGTACTGCCCCTGTCAGACGTGCCCACAGAGGTCTTACAACCTCAGCTATGTTTCGGACTGTCATGCAGGCACAGTCACGTATGGAACGGTACACCAGACAGGGTCTGAGGGAGCTGACAGCATGTCGCACAGCCATGACTGACAGTATGCGTGACATTGCGGCTGCCATCCGTGATTTCACTGATGTCATAGACAGACGTTGTGGGGACATATTAGACCGGTTCCACAACTACATGTCCATGAGCCAGGGCGATGGTGGGCAGTTGAGGCGTCGACATGGCCGTATGCCAGCAACAGCAGCAGCTGGCAGTCATCGCGGACGACAACAGGGCCGCGGCCACCCCCGTAGTGCCAGCAGCAGCCCCAGCAATGCTGGGTCTGTGCTGTCATCAGACCACCCCAGGAGACCCTCTGGCCAGGCCCGACAGGGATCTGTGTCCAGTCAATGAACACCTGCTTCTGATGACAGTACCCAGTCTGGGTTGGTACTGGATACGGTCCGTAGCACCCCTGCAAGGCACAGGTACCGTGTCCGTGGCCAGAGACACTGATCTGTATGACCTGGCAGGTACAGTCTGTGGCTGTCCACAAACACCAGTATATGGCAGCCATGAGGTGGAACTGTGTGCATCCATACACACATGCGAATTGACAACACATAGGGCTACTGCATACATGCACACACTGCATCAACATTGCCCCACCTTCTACTGCTGTCCCTCACCAGCACACATACACATACATGTCAATTGGTGGTATCGGTGGCTGACTCAGGCATACCAAGTTCACACCCTGTGCATATGATGAAACTGTGCCACCTCCTGCAATCTGTAACAACTGTGCAGGTACAGGTTAACATGTTGCTGATGCACAGGGTGACCACATAGATGTGTAGTAATAGTATCATGTTGTTAACAGTACTGTGTGCTGAATTAATTGTGGGTATATCACAGCATGCCTGATGCAGTAAGTGTGTGATTGTCATGTCCTGTTGTCTACACCCATGGTAAGTACCATAGTGTATCATCTGCACATGTTGGCATACTGGTGGTAATGATGTCAACAGAAGGCTACATACATAGGTAGCACAGGGGATAGGGTAATGAATGAAGTAATACACAATGATGGACATGTAAATTGCAAGTGGCATGTTGCCCACACTAGACTCTGCAATGCAGATGTTTGAGTATGTTGATATGTGTGCAGTACTACACGACTGGTACAGGACACACAGGAGCACCCTAGCACTGCATGCTCACATCTCATACCATGCTAGACAGCCCCAACACACATAACTAACTGTCACAGGAGGAGAGTCCCCATATATGTCAGGGATACTGTGGTGGCAGGCCAGGAGCATACATCCTACTAAGTATGGAACCACTGAGTGAAGGCTCAGTGTCTGTTATTTGACATGTGTATTACTGCAGGTATGAGCACATGGGTTTCTATCCAGTTATTGTACATCCTGACAGTACATGGTCTGTACACTTGTGTGCACTGAGACTGGACCCTAGCCATCTGACCCGTGTATTTCCATGTACATGTGCATAGTGCCTGCATATTTGCAGTGTTACCTACTGGAACTGGTACAGCTTGTTTGTTGTACAATGGACTACATGCAGCCCTGTTTACTGTAGCTTTGTTTGCATGCATGTTTGCTTGTAATTACCCTGGAATACTGATCACACCTGCAATGCGTAGTTATAGAGCTTCTGTGGACTCCTAGTGCCATCTGCATAGCCTACTATATGTATGTCCATGTCCCACTTGACAGGATGTCACTGTTTGTCCTGTTCACATGTACATTGCCTGTGACACAGTGCATTTGACTTACCTGGCATGTGTCCACGTGAGCAGTCATATATGCTACTGCTAACTAATCACAGGCACTACACCTTCACACATTCATCTTCTGTTGAACTACCTGCTTTGCTAGGGACAGCCTGCATCTGTCACCCCTGGGCTTTCAGATATTGGCAAAGGCTCTTGCTACCCCCATAGTGCCTATGTTAGGCAGGGCTCAAATGACAAACCCACCTTCATAGGTATCACAAGGGATAAGAAACTAAGAGCAATGCTACCCAACGCCAGAAGTCTAAACCTCCAGATGCATGCACCCAAAACACTCCTTGGCATGGAAAACATCGATATCTGTGCAGTAACAGATGCCTGGTTCAGGGCTACTGAGGGCACACCAGCACTACCAGGTTTAACCCGGTTGATTTCTTTGAAACAGTCACCAAGGCCATTGACGAGGGGAAGGTGGTTCACTCAGCCTACCTGGACCTTGCAAAAGCCTTCACAACAATACCCCATTTGGGCATTCTAGAGAAGCTCACCAGCTTAAATATAAGCCCCTATGTCACTAGATGGATTGCACAGTGGCTCAAGGACAGAACCCACATGGTTAGCATTGCTGGAGCCATGCCAGACCCCACACCAGTTACGAGTTGTGTCCCACAAGGCTCAGTCCTGGGACCTCTCTTGTTTGGCATATATTTATTGGAGGTACAGGCCAACACGGACGGACTGTGGCTGTCCAAATATGCAGATGACTGCAAACTGCCCACCATAATCGACTCTCCAGCTGACACAAGCATCTTCCAAAGGGGCATCATAGCAACAGACAACTTGTGCCAGAGGCATGGCCTTCAGCTGAACAGTGTTTAGAAAGGGGAATGTGCATCCTGTAGTCTGTTCACCTAGTTGCCAAATGGGACATTTCCCTCACACACACTAACCCCCTCAGACAAACACACACACTTGCCATTCACAGGATTCAAACACCTACCTAACTATGTTATGACACTTGAGACGGATGCATTAGCAGAGCGCGTGATTCGCATTACTGGGAGTTTTCTTTTCTCCTGCTATACTTATAGAGTGCTGACATCATCAGTGTTTAGAAAGGGGAATGAGCATCCTGTAGTCTGTTCACCTAGTTGCCAAAAGGGACATTGTCCTCACACACACTAACCCCCCTCAGCCAAAAACACACACTTGCCAATTGCAGGATTCAAACCCCTATCTGACTATGTTATGACACTTGAGACAGATGCATTAGCGGAGCACGCTATTCGAATTATTGGGCAAACCCCTATCTGACTATGTTATGACACTTGAGACGGACGCATTAGCGGAGCACGCTATTCGCATTACTGGGAGTTTTCCCTTCTCCTGCTATACTTATAGAGTGCTGACATCATCAGTGTTTAGAAAGGGGAATGTCCATCCTGTAGTCTGTTCACCTAGTTGCCAAAAGGGACATTTCCCTCACACACACTAACCCCCCTCAGACAAACACACACACTTGCCATTCGGAGGATTCAAACCCCTATCTAACTATGTTATGACACTTAAAATGGACGCATTAGAGGAGTGCACTATTCGCATTACTGGGAGCTTTCCTTTCTCCTGCTATACTTATAGAGTGCTGACATCATCAGTGTTTAGAAAGGGGAATGAGCATCCTGTAGTCTGTTCACTTAGTTGCCAAAAGGGACATTGTCCTCACACACACTAACACCCCTCAGCCAAGGACACACACTTGCCAATTGCAGGATTCAAACCCCTATCTGACTATGTTATGATACTTGAGACAGACACATTAGCAGAGCACGCTATTTGCATTACTGGGAGTTTTCCCGTCTCCTGCTATACTTATAGAGTGCTGACATCATCAGTGCATAGAAAGGGGAATGTGCATCCTGTAGTCTGTTCACCTAGTTGCCAAAAGGGACATTTTCCTCACACACACTAATCCCCTCAGACAAACACATGCACTTGCTATTCGCAGGATTCAAACCCCTACCTAACTATGTTATGACACTTGAGACGGACGCATTAGCAGAGCGCGCTATTCACATTACTGAGAGTTTTCTCTTCTCCTGCAGTACTTATAGAGTGCTGACATCATCAGTGTTTAGAAAGGGAATGTGCATCCTGTAGTCTGTTCACCTAGTTGCCAAAAGGGACATTTCCCTCACACACACTAACCCCCCCCTCAGACAAACACACACACTTGCCATTCACAGGATTCAAACCCCTACCTAACTATGTGATGACACTTGAGATGGACGCATTAGCGGAGCCCGCTATTCGCATTACTGGGAGGTTTCTTTTCTCCTGCTGTACTTATAGGGTGCTGACATCATCAGTGTTTAGAAAGGGAATGTGCATCCTGTAGTCTGTTCACCTAGTTGCCAAAAGGGACATTTCCCTCACACACACTAACCCCCCTCAGACAAACACACACTTGCCATTCGCAGGGTTCAAACCTCTACCTAACTATGTTATGACACTTGAAACGGACGCATTAGCGAAATGCGCTATTCGCATTACTGTGAAGTTTTGTTTCTCCTGCTGTACTTATAGGGTGCTGACATCATCGGTGTTTAGAAAGGGGAATGTGCATCCTGTGGGGAGGCAGACACCAAGCACACTCTGGCTAAGCTGTAATTCCCTAGGGCAAACAGCCTAGTGTTGACCTCTACACCCATATGTTTAATTGTCAAATGCACATTATTTTTGCTGATAGACTGTTTGCACATCTTTATTGCCATAGCATTCCCTGTTTGTATGAACAACTTGTGCATCTGTGGAAGATGTTTGCATATGGGAGGGATCCACTATATCACGTATGTCTCTGTAGTTATTTAACTGTGTGCACTGGGCAGACTGCTGTAATGTGGTTGGTTCCTGGAATAACACATAAAAATACCAGATATGTGTGTCCAACTGCTAAACCGAGATTTGGCCTAAGTGTGTGAGCATGCCCAGTTCAGCTTTCCCATGGCATGTTGTCTGACGTGTCTCATTTATCAAAGTGTGTGAGCATGCCCAGTGTGAGCATTCCATATGTTGGACTCTGCAGCCCACCACATTTGTGGATGAGTGTGAACTTCAACAAATATCACCCGTTTATGGTTGTGTGTTGTGTGTCATGTTGTGTAGTTACTGTACAACTGCTTTGTGTGTGAACACAACAGGATTATACTGTACCTGCAGTGTTTGCATGGGATACTTTCCATACAGTTGTCAACATCCTTTCACACTGACCTAACACTGTAGTACTGTATAGTGTAATGGTAGTACTTTGACTGTGGTGGACAGTATCCTGGGCTTTAGTGCTATCACTGCTTTACATTTCGATAGTGGGCACAACAGCCTGGTTAGGGGCCAGTTGTGTACATCTGACCATGTTGCATTCTGTTCAGATATGAACTACTTAAACCAGGCTTGTCCAACATTGGTAGTGTATTCCACAACATAGGTGTACATTTGCAAACACTAGCTATGTGCCCTAGTCCATGTCTAATGCTAGTTGGAGAGTGTGTTTGTCCTTCAACACACATTGTAAGTGGAGTTTGCCATGACATATGTCATGGTTAGTATACTGTGCCTCTGTCTACCTGTGACATGACAGTGATACCCAGGATAAACCTACCATCTCCCATCCACTCATCAAGATTCCTATTGAGGAAGATTGATAAGTGACTCTATGGGTAGCCAGTACTGGGGGTTCACTCATGGGTGGGGGTGGCTTCTGTGTTATGGATCACGCAGTGCAGCTTGTCCTATGTAAGTCAGTGCTGGGGTTCAGGTCTCTCATGTGCATAGCTCACTGCCATTCAGATTGTACAAGGTGCAGCATGTTTATTGATGCCAGCAACACAGGCAACACATGGCATCTGTGCAAGCTCTTTGATACTCCTGATGAGGTACTGTTGGGGACTTTACGGTTGATGGAGGTGTCTGCTGAGGTACATCCCACAGGGGCTATTGTAGTCAATTGTACCGCTGATGAAGGATGACTGCAGAGCCACAATGACCTCCCTTATCTAGATCTGACAACCTTCATGATTAGGTGGGTATATGGTATGTTTCTGTAAACACTACAGCACATGTTTCTCCAATGCAGGATATCTATCACCTTGTGTCCCCAGGTCTCTCATTACATGTTAACTACATAATGGGTTAACACCTATGTGGTAATTGATGGGCACTTACTGTATATCCACGGGGGTTGACTATACACGTTTCTGCAATTAGCTTGCTGACATTGCTATGGCACCAGTTGTCTGTTTCTATGTGGCCCTTTTGTGGGATGCTTGTGTCAGCTGGTGGATCATATGTGGTGAGCAGTTTGTAGTCCTCTGCAAACATGTTCGACACAGTCCTTCCATGTTTGCCTGTACCTATGGGACATATATACCAGACGAGGGAGATCCCAGGACAAAGCCTTGTGGGATGCCAGTTATATCTGGTTTGTAGTCTGACATGGCTGCAGCATGTCTGACCATGTCTGTTCTGTCCTTGGTCTGGTTTGCAACCCCTCTACTGACATGTGGGTTTATATTTAAGCTGGTGAGCTTATCTATAATGAACAGGTAGGGTATTGTATAGAAGCCTTTGCAAGGTCCAGCTACACTGTGTGGACCACATTGCCCTCATCAATGACCTTAATGACTGGTTCAATTGAGTCAAACATGTTTAGGGGCAGGATCTGCACTTGAGAAAGCCACACTGGGTTGGGTCCGGTGTCAGTAGGTCCCCAATATCTTTATGTCTGTGGTACATGCTGATCCTTTCCATAGCTGTGCAAACCGAGCTTCTCAGGATTCTGGGGTAGTAGTTTTCAGTATCCATTCAGGCAACACCTTTGTTGAGAAGGACCACTGTTGTTGTACACTGCTCTTTGGGTACATATTCTGTGGTAAGGCTGACATTGAGCAGTAGTGTGGTTTGGCATTCCATTCATCTTGGAGTCCATGTTGCACTAAGCCCAGGACACCATCTCATACCATTGCTGCTGTGTGTTTTGCTTTGTAGATGTTGGCTGTTACCTCAGCATCTGCAATGTCAGGGGGCCAGCAGTCTGCTGGAATAGATATTCTGCATTCGGGGTTTGCACTGCACCTGTCAGGATGTATGTTGGCAATATGTGTGTGTGTTTGTGATATTTGTGTGATTCAGGGCATGTCTGTGAATTCCCAACATGGTTCCTACCATCAGTTGTGAAAGCCTTGGGATTATCCTTAGTGTCCTGTACAATTTGTATCTTCATAGGTTCATAGGTTCATACTAGGCTATCCACCCTAGGGCATTTGTTAGCCTAGCCAGAGTGTGTGTGGCTTTTGCCACCCCTTGCTATGTGAATATTATGGCCATTTATGATTTGCTTTGCTGTGCCTCTGTCTGGACATGACACAGTGAAGACCCTCAGTGTAACTCTACAATCATCCATCCACTTGGCAAGATTCCTGTTGAAGAGTGTCAGTGAGGGGCTCTGCCTAACATGGAGTGGGATTCTGGTCCAGGGTGTGGGGAGCCTCTGGATTATGTATCTGTCCCACCAGCACATCCTATTTCATTATTTGTTGAGGTTGACATCTCTCACTCTCACAGCTCCGATGGATTTGAGTTTTCTGGGGTGGAGCATGTCCATTACTCCTGTGTTGGCCATGGCCTCCTACAACAGGCATGCAATGCCTCTGTGTAGGCAGTATGTGACTGCATTCAGCTGGGGTGTCTACAGCCAGGCAGCATATGACATATATTTGAGACCCTTTATCCTCTTGGTGAGGTACCTTTGAGGTCTTCCTAACTGCTGCAGGTGTCAGGTAAGGTACATCCCATATGAGGCATTGTACTAGATTATGGGTGTGATTAGAGAAAAGTATAGGGGCACAATGACCTCTGTTGACGTAGATATGAATCCTTTCTTGATACGGTGTCAAATGTAGACAGTCCTCCTAGCCACATTGGCAATGTGGGTGTCACATAACAGGTTACTGTCCACTTGTGTCCCTAGGTCCCTGGTTACTCCTTCCATACATAATGGTTTACCACCTATGTGGTAATTTGTGGTACCTTGTTTGGTATTTGGTGGGACATTCATACTGTCCAGTGTCTTCAGGACAGCTGGGTGGGGTTACCGTGTGTGAGAGTGCGGTCTGTAGCATGCTACAAACTGTACAGCAGTCTTGCCTACAGTTAGTTGCACATGGGTGGACTCCAATGCCTTGTGCATTGTCAGTTACCTGGACGTATGGGTGTCTGTGCTGACTATGGATACTCACCCTCCTTTTATGTTTTGTTCCAGGTTTTGGGGCCATGACACATGATACGTGGTATAACCTGGTAGTGCTGGTGTGCTGTCAGGAGGCTTGCAGCAGGTTTCTGTCACTGCAAAGACATCGATGTTCTCCATACTGGGGATGGCCTTGGGAGCATGCATATTGGGGTGTACACATCTGGCATTGGTCAGCATTTCCCTTATGTTTCTTCCCACTTATGTTTTCTAGGGTGGTGGGTCAGTCTTTTCAGCCTTGCCTACAAAAGGCTCTATGGAGGTGGCAAAGGCCTTATCCAATATTCAGACGCCCAGGGGTAACAGGTGCAGGCCATCCCAAGAACAGCTGCGTGGCTTGTCAAGCATGACATCCCAAGCAGACAGACATTGGATCCCCTTGGAATGACACCAGTAAGTGTGCAACTTGCTATGACTGATCATTCCGTGTTTGTAATGTGGCATTATTCTTGGTAAGGGTAGGATGCTGCAAACGGTGAGTGTCATACCGGCCTGGACTACATAATCAGATAGCTCATCTATGTCTCTTTTCATGTAGTCTAGGGCGGTACATCTCAGGTCATTCACACCAGCATGGACTATGACTGCATCATATTTCTACTTGCTTTGGAGTGACCTGCATACTTCTGTTATGTGGCATATTGTGGCAGCCTACAGGCAGCTTACTGTACCCTTTCCCTTGTTCAGTCTGGTGTGCGGGACAGCAGTGTGTCTGACTATGGAGTCACCTATTACAACTGTATCAGGCATGTTGTTTCTCCTTCTGGCCTGTGACTGTTTGGCACACCAGCTTTGTGTACTATGTGTTGCATGTGCTATGTTTGGAGGTTGTTTGATTGGGTGTCTGCTTTAGAGGCCTCTGTTGGTGTGCTGTGTTTGTAATTTGTGCCTCCAGGAATGTTTTTCTGTGTTTATGTGTTTGGTTTGCAGTTGTGATAGGTCTATGTGGGACTGTGTTTGTGGTGTGTGTGGTTACCTTCTCCTCCTGACTTGTTTTGGGAGTACTGAGTTGAGGGAGCTCAGCCTCCAGTTTGGATAGATGGTTGCATCTCTCACATATATTTGTATTTCTTGGGTGGAGTTGGGGTTGTCTGTGTACTTGGGGCAGGTGTAACATTGCCTCAGGATTCACAGATTCCACTTGTTGTGGCTGGCCTTAGTGGATTGTATGTGTGGACAGATTTTATTGCCATACTACTGATCAGTGATTACTTCATTGTTTATGTTTGCTCTATCATGTAGTAGCTTCCTCATTCTCTTGCATGGTTTGGTTATGGCTGGTGTCCACCATGCCAGATTTCTGCATGTATGGCATTGTGTCTTGTTTTAATTTAGGACTGCACAATCCAAGCATTCCTGGCAGTGTTCATGGAATGGCTGTATTACAGGTTCTGAGGTGTGGCCCATATTTTGCACCTACACGGGACCTTTAATGGATTCCACATCAGTTTGGAGGAGTGCAAATATTGCTTAACACATGTTTTCCACTGTGGTTTTCTGGCCAGGGACTGTGGTCAGGATTTGTATGTCCAGTGTGATTACTCTATGGTCTGGTTTTACCAGTGAGCAATACACTTCTCATCTTGCCATCCAGTACCCATGTTGCTGATTATCACATCCAGTATGCTTACCCCTCTTGTGGGAGTGGTACGTTGTTCCTGGGCCTTTTGGTTTATGGATTCTATGAACTTTTGTCCTACACTGTTGGAGCTAGTATAATGCTCCCAGTCTATGTCGGGGTATTTTCAGTCACCCAATATAACGTGGTTTGGAGGACTTGATATATTCATGTATTCCAGCATAGGCCGGTGCAGTTCCTGGTGTTGGGACAGTAGTCTGTAGCAGGCTATAAACTGGGGGGCAGTTTTAGCCACTGTTACTTGAGCATGGCTAGTCCATGCTGCTTTTTGTTGTGGTACCAACATGGGGGTGTTGTTATCCTTGACAATTCTTGCTAGTCACCCTCCTTTTGTAGCTTGTTCCAAGTTTTGAGGCTGTACAGCACAGTATGAGGTGTAACCTGGTAGTGTTAGGGTGCTGTTGTGAGCCTTGGCTCAGTTTTCTGTTACAGCGCAGATATCCACATTCTCCATACTGGGTGAGTTTAGACTGCATGCATCTTGCTGTTTCGACTTATCCCTTATCTTATTCTTATCCCTTCTGATACCTATGGAGATAGGTTTGTGTTTTGAGCCTTACCTATTCAGGGCACACTGTGGGTGACAACAGCCTTTGCCAGTATCCATACGGCCTGCACTGATAGGTGCATGCCAGTCCTAGCAGGTGGTGCATCATGTCATGCTCAGCATGTCATCCCAGACTGGCACACATTGGATCCCCTTTGACTAACTGCGATACTTCAGTCAATTGTTGCACTTGATCATCTCATTGTCATGTTGTGGCATGATGCTTGGTGAGGGTAGGATGTTAGTCAGGGTCCTCAGGTGTGCATATAGTACATGGTGTTACATTACTTAACACATAGCATTCATGCCTCAGGTGGTGCTGCAGGGCTGCCTCTGTCAGATGCACATATTACACTTCCCTGTACATGTTTGAGAGCAGGTTGTGTCATGTTAGGCATCCCTGTTACTATATGAGTGAGTCACAGAGGGGTATCATTCCCAGGGTTCCTACTGAGCCAGTGTATGTGCTATGCGTTGCCTCTTTGCCAAGGCCAGGGCATACTGGGCACGCCTCCTTCTGCCTACTGGGGCAGGCTCAGGTTGTTCCTCCTCTGAGTCACGCTCTGCCTGTGATGGCCTTGGCAATGGTGGGGGGCTGTTTGGCCCGGCCCTATGCTGGTCCTGCTGCAGCTGTTTTCGCAAGATCATATTATGTAGCATAGCACATACCATGACAATTTGGGTACATGTAGTTGGTGTGTACTGCAAGGCTCCACCAGATGTGTCCAGACACCGGAACCGTGACTTGAGCAGCCCAAACACACGCTCTATTACATTACGTGTTTGTGCGTGTGCCTCATTATGGCGTTCCTGTTCAGGTGTGTGTGCGTTTCTGATGGGTGTCATCAGCCACGGCTCCAGTGCATAACCTGCATCCCCCACTAGGTGTCCGTGCGGGATGTCCCCATTGGCAAATGTCTGGTACAGCTGCGTCAAATGCCAGATGTGGGAATCATGGTAGCTCCCAGGACAGCCAGCACACACATTCATTATTATGCCCTGGGCATCACACACGACCTGGCAGTTGATGGAGGGGAAGCCCTTGCGGTTGATGTAGGCCCTACCCGCTCACCGGCTGGTGCTTTGATGCATATGTGCGTGCAGTCTATTGCACCCACTACCTCAGGGTATTCCGCTATTTGCTGGAAGAGATGCATATTGCTGGCCAATACCTCACGGGCATTGGGGAAATATACATGATCACCGACATGTGCTGACATGGCATCCAGGAACTGGTGCAGTACCCTGGAGGCTGATGCCTGTGATATCCCCATCATATCACCAGTTGGTCTCTGGAAGGTACCTGTTGCTAGTATTCTTAGGCCAACACATACCTTGGTTTCCACTGGGATGGGTTCCCCTCTGTTGGTTCTGTGTGTGAGGCGTGGCCTGCACAGCTCCACTATTTGCTGCAGGAGGTCTCTGTCCACTCTATAGCGCTCTACTATCTCCAGCTCATGTAACCCGTGGTAGGTGACCCTGGGCCTGTAAACTCTTCTCCGTCTCCTCACTGTGGGTTGTCTGGCACCATCTGCATTGTCACCACCCTCAGCAAGTCGCCTATGTCTCATTATGACAGCTATGGCAGCCTCTAACATTTCTGCTTTGAGTTCAGCTTTTTCAGTTTTCACTTCTGATAACTTAACTCCTGTCTTGCAGTGTCTCTTGAGAGAAACATTCTGCACTGCTGTTTGCAGAGTTTTAAGTGCTGGGCTGGGCTACTATTCTGCCTGTGTAATTGCCTGCATCTAATTGTTTTCACCTGCTAGCTCCAGCAGTATTCCCTGCTAACTTCCTACTAAATCTGTTGCTTCCTTTTTCCTTTCTGTTTCCTCAGGGAGGAGCCGTGTGCAAACCAGCAGAAACATGCTCACAGTGGCTTACACACGCGCACACATACTTACACAGTTCAGAATCTGCTTATTCAGTTTAAAACACGTGCACGCCCACGCAAATGGTGTTAAACATCTCCCAACATGCTCCCACATGCTCAGTCTGCCTTACACACGTGCACACTGCCTTACTCGCGCTTCGTGGCATGCACACGTGCGCATACACATCCAGCAAG
This sequence comes from Protopterus annectens, assembly GCF_019279795.1. Classification (NCBI taxonomy): domain Eukaryota; kingdom Metazoa; phylum Chordata; order Ceratodontiformes; family Protopteridae; genus Protopterus; species Protopterus annectens. The sequence continues at coordinate 1,239,714,689 of NC_056737.1, read as the reverse complement.
AAACTTTGGTGTAGGCAACAGTGTACACCTTCCATTTCTTGACTTTCTCATGCTTACTTAGTGGCACACCTCTTTCCATGATATCTGTCTGACATCTGTCATGTAACTCTGACCTCCAATGAACTGCATTTCTTTCTACAATTCCCCCCTGTGATGTCACCTATCTCCTACTCTGTTCCTCCCCCTTATGTAACTCTTACACTACTCAGAATGTGCTCATTTGCTATGTGACAGTGGAATTCAGTATCCTTACACTCATTTGCATCAGATTGCCTACTAATGCTTAGTTACATCTCTTAGACTCAGCTTCCCCCCTTAGCAACCACTATACGGTGGCCATGTTGGTTTTGGTCTGCTGGTCCCTGCATTGACATTCCATGTATTGCATAAAACCCACATTTGTGGATTTAAAACCTTCGTTTTTATGTTCTATGCAGCGCAGCCCGTTTGCGCGGGGCTGCGCTGGGTTTAAACATCGGCAATCGCCGAAAAAAAATATATATATTTTTCATATATTTGCATCAGGTTACCTTGCCAATGGCCACATATTTGGCCATTGGCATGCTGCCTGACACATATGCACCCTTTATTTGGAGCTGACATGGCTCCATTGCTGTTTTTGCAGAAACGTACTCAGTTGTCAACTGAGTACATTTCTGCAGCTAAAACGGCTCTTACACGGGCTGTT
>NC_056737.1:1239466501-1239709001 GCF_019279795.1 Protopterus annectens | reverse complement strand
GTGATTACCATATCCTACTAACACATTAGTCATTAGTAAACACAGCCAATGTTCCCAGTTTTGATTACAAATGCATATTTCTTAACAGTACAAATGTATTTGTGTAACTCTGCCTTTTAGTATGGGCAGGGCTGTTTCATTCTCCTGTCAGTTTTATTAACTTCTTCTCTATGTATGATTAAGACCTTTGTTAAGATGTTTGCAAAATGTTTATAAAACGAACATTCAAAATTTGGAATTACCAAGGGTGGTATTCATAGTTCAGGATTTTGTAGCTGTGCAGTAGTTACCCACAAAGAGCGCTGCTACAATTATATGCAAATAAACTTAGCACACAGGTTATTCAAGTTGATTAAGGCAATACAAAGGCAGAAGTGTAGTGTACTTGAAGCTAAGCATTAATTATATACAAAGGAATATGTGAAAGCCATTGACTTCATATGATTTTGTTTGCATCTGGATATGGCAGACAAATGCAGGCTTGAAAGTCTTAAGGCAAGTGGCTGAATACACAGCTTTATTATCAATATTTAAAATACTAAAGGGATTTATTGTGTTTAATATAGAGGTGCTTTTATGTAGACACCATGACCTTTTCATTAAATAGTGAAAAGGGGGATATAGGAAAGACTGAAAATGGGAAGACACAACAAAGAGGGAAACACAGCAAGAACACATCAAGAGAATTGTGCTGGAGGTGGTGGGAGAGAAGGGGTATTATGTTTTTGGTGGGTGATAAACTCCCTATTTTTTCAAATAATCTTTATAAGAGGATAGCGTGGGCTGCAAGTAGGTAAGAGGGTGTAGCAGAGAGTGTAAGAGTCCTAGTCCAAAAAGCCTCAAACGTTTCCACTACCAGATGGTGCTGCAGTGGAAGACCATGATGTTGAGGGGTTATGGGTATGTGGTGATGTATTTGTCGGTGCCAAATGGGACAGCGAGACTGAAGTACTCTGTCCATGTCCTGCACTACCACATCCTCAATGAAGTCCTGAAGCCCCATTCAGTGAGACTTGCCAGGCTTTCACTTTCTGGGGTGCTTACAGGACTGGTGCCAGTACCCCAACCTAATGAGGACATCCTTGAATGTGCAGAGGGTGAACATTCTCCAACATGGTGGTCCATGGCTGGGCTGCTCCTGAGGAATTTGGATCTGTAGAAAACAATATATTATAAACGGGAAAGAAAGGAAAAAGAAGGACAATGGAAAGTGAAATTAAAATAAGAAACAGAGAGAAAAAGGGCAGGTTGGGAGAGCCAAAGAGAAAAACATACAATAAAATCACACATAATGTTAAACAATATTCAGTTTCTTACTTTAAAATCATTTTCATTTTATAAAACCTTATTGAAGTAAATCAGAATGTACAGGGATTGCTTATGCATGCATGGGAACAATGATACAGGAAGTGCTTATGCATACATGGTAATACTGATATCGGAAGTGCTTATGCATACATAGGAATAATGATATGGGAAGTGCTTATGCATACATAAGAACAATGATATGGGAAGTGGTTATGCATACATGGGAATAATGATATGGGAAGTACTTATGCATACATAGGAGTAATGATATGGGAAGTGCTTATGCATACATAGGAACAAATGATATGAGAAGTTCTTATGCATACATAGGAGCAATGATATGGGAAGTGGTTATCCGTACGTAGGCATAATGATTATGGAAGTGCTTATGCATGCCTAGGAACAATGATATGGAAATGCTTATGCATACATAAGAACAATGATATGGGAAGTGCTTATGCATACATGGGAATAATGACATGAGAAGTACTTAGGCATACCTGGGAACAATGATATGGGAAGTGCTTATGCATACATGAGAATAATGATATGGGAAGTCCTTATGCATACATGGGAATAATGATATGGGAAGTGCTTATTCATACCTAGGAACAATGATATGGCAAGTGCTTATGCATACCTAGGAACAATGATATGGGAAGTGGTTATGCATACTTAGGAACAATGATATGGGAAGTACTTATGCATATCTAGGAACAATGATATGAGAAGTGCTTACGCATATGTAGGAATAATGATATGGGAAGTGCTTATGCATATATGGGAAAATGATATGGGAAGTACTTATGGATACATAGGTTCATAGGTAGGAATTAGGCTATCAGCCCAAGGGCCTACATAAGACTAGCCAACAAGGTTCCCTGGCTTACGCAACCCAAGAAAGTTAATTTCCTCTGCCACTGTCGAGCAGAGAGACGGAAGTTATCCCGGGGTGTATTTCCTATTTCCCATCCACTCATCAAGACTTTTTTTGAAGAGTGCTAATGAAGAACTTTACTTGATATAGATTGATAGCATGTTCCAGAGTATGGGAAGTCTCTGGGACAGGAATCTATCTCTCCAGTAATAATCAGTACTTTCAAGTCTTGAACCCAGGACCCTGCACACCATAGCAACAGTGATTTACCACTACACCATATGAGCAGCATATAAACAATGGACATATGAACAATGATATGGGAAGTACTTACGCATACATAGGAATAATGATATGGGAAGTACTTATGCATATCTAGGAAAAATGATATGTGAAGTGCTTATTCATACCTAGGAACAATGACATGAGAAGTGCTTATGCATACATGGGAATAATGATATGGGAAGTGATTATGCATACATAGGAATAATGATATGTGAAGTACTTATGCATACATAGGAACAATGATATGAGAAGTACTTATGCATACCTGGGAGCAATGATATGAGAAGTGCTTATGCATACCTAGGAACAATGATATGGGAAATGTTTATGCATACATAGGAATAATGATATGAGAAGTACTTAGGCATACATAGGAGCAATGATATGGGAAGTGGTTATGCATACGTAGGAATAATGATTAGGGAAGTGCTTATGCGTACCTAGGAACAATGATATGAGAAGTGCTTATGCGTACCTAGGAACAATGATATGAGAAGTACTTATGCATACCTAGGAACAATGATATGGGAAATGTTTATGCATACATGGGAATAATATGAGAAGTACTTACGCATACATAGGAACAATGATATAGGAAGTACTTATGCATACCTAGGAACAATGATATGGGACATGGTTATGCATACCTAGGAACAATGATATGAGAAGTGCTTATGCATGCCTAGGAACAATGATATGGGAAATGCTTATGCATACATGAGAATAATGATATGGGAAGTGCTTATGTATATATGGGACTAATTATATGGGAAGTGGTTATGCATATCTAGGAACAATGAAATGAGAAGTGCTTGTACATACTTAGGAATAATTATATGGGAAGTGCTTATGCATACATAGGAATAATGATATGGGAAGTGATTATGCATATATGGGAATAATGATATGGGCAGTACTTACGCATACATAGGAGTAATGATATGGGAAGTGCTTATGCATACATAGGAATAATGATATGGGAAGTGCTTATGCATACCTAGGAACAATGATATGGGACGTGGTTATGCATACCTAGGAACAATGATATGAGAAGTGCTTATGCATGCATAGGAATAATGATATGGGAAGTGCTTATGCATATAAAAACTGGATCGACATTTTCTATTAGAGGTGTAAAATACTATATAAATGAAAAATGTAATTGTCTTACTCAAGGAGTAGTATACCTGGCTACATGTACAGCCTGCTCTGCATTCTATTTTGGAAAAACTGAAAGGCACTTAAAACAACGTATATATGAACACACATACGCGATTTCTAAGCGAACCATGTCCAATGCACTTGCAAAACATATTTCAGAAAACATTAATCACAGTTTTTTGCTTAATGTTGTGCAGAAAGTAAGAACAAACCCCAGGGGAGGACCATGGCATTTAAAGTTAGAAGAATGCGAGTTGCTTTGGCAACTAAAAACAAATGCACACGTCCACCCTGGGATCAATGAAACATGTTCAATAAAATGTTTATTAAAGCAAAAAGCCCTCTTAAGATAAAATAAATATATGTATAATATATATATATATATATATATATATATATATTAAATAATAACTGCTTTATATTAATAAATGTAGGTTGGGATATTGTTTATTCATTTATTTATGTATTTATTTATTTATTCACTTATATAGGGATTTATTCATTTTTATTTTTATTTTTATTTTTATAAATAATTCTTGTATATAAGGAATTAAATAACAAAAGCAAACAACAAATTTGACTTGCAATGGGTAGAAAATGAAAATATGGCTGTTAAGCATTAAGGTATATATTTATGGTACCAATCAAATGTAATATAGATTTAGGTTTTTAATTTAATTTAATAAAATAATGAAGTAACAATACTTGTTTTTTAAAATGTGTTTCTAATACAGTATTACTTTTCACTAGGGCAGTACTTAACTAATTGAGAAATTGGTTTAATTGTTTTTAGTAATTGAACAAATGTGTTAATAGAGATGTATATTTAAACAGAGGTTGCAAATGTAAAAAACTTGTCTGAAGAAGTGTTTGGATACCATCACACGAAAGCGCTAACAAGTTTTCAGTAAACGACAATTTTTGGATTTCACTTTGGCTTCTGTGGTTTGTTGAACTCACCTTCTTGTTTTGTTTGTGGTTTCTAACTCTTAGGAGTTAATTTTTGGTGAATACATAGGATTAATGATATGGGAAGTGCTTATGCATACCTAGGAACAATGATATGGGAAGTGGTTATGCATAACTAGGAACAATGATATGGGAAGTACTTATGCATACCTAGGAACAATGATATGGGAAGTGGTTATGCATAGCTAGGACCAATGATATGGGAAGTACTTATGCATACCTAGGAACAATGATATGGGAAGTGCTTATGCATACCTAGGAACAATGATATGAGAAGTGCTTATGCATAACTAGGAACAATGATATGAGAAGTGCTTATGCATACATGGGAACAATGATATGAGAAGTGCTTATGCATACATGGGAATAATGATATGGGACATGCTTATGCATACCTCAGAACAATGATATGGGAAGTGGTTATGCATAACTAGGAACTATGTTATGGGAAGTACTTATGCATACCTAGGAACAATGATATGAGAAGTGCTTATGCATATGTAGGAATAATGATATGGGAAGTGCTTATGCATATATGGGAATAATGATATGGGAAGTGGTTATGCATACCTAGGGACAATGATATAAGAAGTGCTTATGCATATGTAGGAATAATAATATGGGAAGTTCTTATGCATATATGGGAATAATGATATGGGAAGTACTTATGCATACATAGGTTCATAAGTTCGTAAGTAGGAACTATGCTATCGGCCCAAGGGCCTACATAAACCTAGCCAACAAGGTTCCCTGGCTTACGCCACCCAAGAAAGTTATTTTCCTGTGCCACTGTTGAGCAGAGGCACAGAAGTGATCCCGGGGTGTATTTCCTATTTCCCATCCACTCATCAAGATTTTTCTTGAAGAGTGCTAATGAAGAACTTTACATAGATGGGTAGCCTGTTCCAGAGTAGGGGAAGTCTCTGGGACAGGAATCTATCCCTCTTGAAATAATCAGTCCTTTCAAGTCTCGAACCCAGGACCTTGCACACCATAGCAACAGGGATTTACCACTACACCATATGAGCAGCATATAAACACTGTACATATGAACAATGATATGGGAAGTGCTTATGTATATATGTGAATAATGATATGGGAAGTACTTATGCATACCTAGGAACAATGATATGGGAAGTGGTTATGCATACCTAGGAACAATGATATGGGAAGTGCTTATTCATACCTAGGAACAATGATATGAGAATTGCTTATGCATACATGGAATAATGATATGAGAAGTACTTATGCATACCTAGGAGCAATGATATGGGAAGTGCTTATGCATACATAGGAATAATGATATGGGAAGTGCTTATGCAAACATAGGAACAATGATAAGGGAAGTACTTACGCATACATAGGAGTAATGATATGGGAAGTGCTTATGCATACATAGGAACAATGATATGGGAAGTGGTTATGCATACCTAGGAACAATGATATGAGAAGTGCTTATGCATACCTAGAAGCAATGATATGGGAAGTTCTTATGCATACATAGGAATAATGATATGGGAAGTGATTATACATACTTGGGATGAATGACTGTATTGCTGTGAAATCTTTGTGTGGTTTATAATATTAACATAATGATAATACTGTAAATAAATGCATAGCTCAGATATGGCATAAATGATAATTGCATGTCATATTTTTGTCTGATATGCATTTATTTACAGTACTGAAACCACCATTTATAAATACTTCTACTTATATATCTAAGACATTAGTTAAAGACTGCATACTGCATTTATACATTGTTATACTATTATATTTGGTTATAATAATGTAGTGAAAACAATGCAGGCCTTCATTTACCATCCTTTATAAATAGCTGCAGTTACATACAGTAATGAAATCAGCTGAAGACTGAAGTCTGCTTTTCCTATTTTATTCATGCTTCCCAGCGGCTTCAATCAGTCGAATGAGTTTCCTAAGTTGCAGGGACTTATGCTCTATTTCTGTATCCGGAAGAAAGAGAATACATAAGACTATTGTTATTTACCTATATTTCACCTTTTTTCCTTAACATTACAGATACAACTACTAATACTATGTAAGTCTTTCCATTCACTGCTATATTTTCTTAGTATATGTTTGTTTAAATATTTATTAATATCTGAATTTTCATACTTTGTCAATATTTCCAGTAATGGAAGCTACAAATAGTAGGCTTCAAACTGTTATACTTGTATATGTGTGTGTGCACAACTTTGTTTGGGGAAAGGGTGTTGTCTGGAATCTTCTTATATACTTTCAGTCTAGGTTCCATTTTAAACTGTTATGGTTTGTATACCTAAATTTCAGTTTCATGTAAAAGTCTCTGAATTTTGTTCATGCAGAAGCTGTGCACACAAAGAACAATGTAACAATTCAATGTTTCATTTCCTTTCAATTCAACCTTCATTAAAAAACATAATAGTGCTACAGATGGATTCAGTCCATATACTTCAGAACAATAATGCATGCTTTCTGCCTAATAACTCTAAACATTAAAGGCGATGGTTTAACATGTATACAGATGCAGTGCAGCTGGTCATTTCTCAATAACTTATGTGCAGATCATTCACTTAACAATGCAACCTCCACCCCTCCCCAAATTCCACTCTGATTAGAGTGTGATGTCTGACTAAGTTCAGCCATCTTGTATCTTGTACCTGCGGTTAAAATTGTGGAAGATTAAGTGCATTTGGTGCAGAGGATTAAGTAACTGTTAATCTGTTTTCTGTCTTTCAATTGTCCAAATTTTGATTTTCTCACCCTCCAGTGCCTAACTGTATGTCTCTGAACAAGTCACTTCACCAGACAGCTCTCCCAGGAGTCTGCTAAAAGTCCATGGAGATCATTATTCCACCCCAGTAATCAACTACAATTACAAATAAAATAAAATAAATAAGAAATAACTGTCTCATACAATTGCTATACTAATAAATATTTCTCTCTGGCCTAAACAAATAAAATCTATTTTTTTACAAAAAGTAACTCTGTGTACTTTACTAATGTAATACTGTACATGAGTTATGTGGCAATGTAATTTTTTGTTTCTGTATAAAAAATATGTTTGCATTCATGAAAAATTGTTGTAAGTGTACTCATGCAGATGTTTATCTGTATTTTACAGAGATCGATATGCATACTTATATATATATTTCTTTATTCATGCGTATACATTTGTATTTATACAGACAATTATGTTATCACATAAACATTCCATATATTTGTATACAGATTCAGTTCTGTGTACATCTATGTTTATGCTTTCTTTTACATTATTATTTTATTTTTATTTATTTATTTTTATATTTGTTAACCAGGTTAGTCCGAATGGGCCCAAAGAGCCCTTTTTCAGTGGAGACCAGAGGAGGAAAGCTCCAGGAATGTAATTAATAAAAATAAGAAAAAAAAAACTAACAAATTCAAGTTGTAACATACTTATTACAAAAACAGAGAAAGATAAATATGCAACATGAATATTTACAAGGGCAAAAGTACAGTATTTTGAGACAGCAGTAGCAATATGTTTGAAAAATTTGGTTAGCATTAAATTATATACAAGGAACATAATGCCTAAAATAAAAAAAAAATTCTAATATGTAATATACAATTCAGAGTAACATCATTATATAATACAGCAAAGATGCATTTAATAGCACAAGTACTAACTGCAGAGAGAGTAATATGTGTAGACAGTTGAGACAGCAGATACCAGGCAGATATGTTAATTGAGAGAAGAAGAAAAATGCATTAGGTTATTTCCTGACAAGTACAAATTCATGTATGTGGAAAATGATATTATTGGCAAGTTTGGTTTGATCATATCCTTTGACACCTACTTTTTTGTCTTTTTTGTTAAAGAATATAGTCACACTAAATTAATATAGTGGATAAAACTCATTAATTAAATCAACAATGTTTTTATCAATTGCTGCTGCTGCTATGCACTGCCTTTGCTAACCTTGCATTATACCTGAATGTCAGTTATACATGCTTCATGCAGTATAGTAGCAGTACTTTTTGGGAGGGATTGCATTATACCTGAATGTCAGTTATACGTGCTTCATGCAGTATAGTAGCAGTACTTATTATGAGGGATTGCATTATACCTGAATATCAGTTATACATGCTTCATGCAGTATAGTAGCAGTACTTTTTGGGAGGGATGCTTTTTGCATAATTAAATATTCTTGTGTATAAGAATACTAATGTATACTAAATGATGATCACTTTGAGATGATAAGGTGTGCCAGATATAAGAATACTAATGTATACTAAATGATGATCGCTTTGAGATGATAAGGTGTGCCAGATATAAGGATACTAATGTGTACTAAACAATGATAACTTTGGGATGATAAGGTGTGCTAGATATAAGAATACTAATGTATACTAAATGATGATCGCTTTGAGATGATAACGTGTGCCAATTATAAGAATACTAATGTGTACTAAATGATGATCGCTTTGAGGTGATAAGGTGTGCTAGATATAAGAATACTAATGTATACTAAATGATGGTCGCTTTGAGATAACAAGGGTTGCTTGATATAAGAATACTAATGTGTACTAAATGATGATCAATATGAGGTGATAATGTGAGACAGATATAAGATCACTAATGCGTACTAAATGATGATTGCTTTGATGTGATAAAGTGTGCCAGATATAAGAATACTAATGTGTACTAAATGATGCTCAATTTGAGGTGATAATGTGAGACAGATATATAAGATCATTTGTTGTTGTTTGTCTTTTGGCTTTTCCCAGTTAGGGGTCGCCACAGCAGAACTCCGGTCCGCTAATGATTGGCAGTAGATTTTCACGAACGCCGAGGTGCCAGCTCAACGTCCAACCTTCAACTAAGGCATGCCCATTTACGCATGTCTTTCTAATGCCCACCCAACCACAGGGAGGACATGCAGACTACACACAGAAGGCACTCCCCGCACTCCAGCCGAGAATCGAATGGGAGAACCTCTTGCTGTGAGGCAACAACGCTACCACTGCACCACCGCAGATATCTACTATGCATACTAAATGATGATCACTTTGAGGTGATAGGGTGTGCCAGATGTAAGAATACTAATGTATGCTAAGTGATGGTCACTTTGAGGTGATAAGGTGTGCCAGATGTAAGAATACTAATGTGTACTAAATGATGATCAATATGAGGTGATAATGTGAGACAGATATAAGATCACTAATGCGTACTAAATGATGATTGCTTTGATGTGATAAAGTGTGCCAGATATAAGAATACTAATTTGTACTAAATGATGATCAATTTGAGGTGATAATGTGAGACAGATATAAGATCACTAATGTGTACTAAATGATGATTGCTTTTATGTGATAAGGTGTGCCAGATATAAGATCACTAATGTGTACTAAATGACGATCGCTTTGATGTGACAAGCTGTGTCAGATGCTATAAGATGGACAGGGACTGTACTTCGTGACTGTACAAATTCAAAAGCACATGACACCATTTTGCCTTTTCTAAACATTGTTAGTTTTCACCATTACAAAGTCTACCTAGATGTTCCTGTGGCATGCTGGAGCCTGTTTTTGAATGCTGTGGACTCCTATACTATCCCCTGTGTGTTTAACCCAAGGCATCGGTCATGAGTAGCCAAGAACTAATTATGAGAATAAATTGCTGTACATATTTGCATATTGCTGTGATTCACACACCTAAGTGCAAAATGCATTAATGACCTTGAACTTACAAGAATAAATCTAACCCTGCATATTAACTTTTGATATTCAAGCTAGGCAGCTAATGACTTAGGAAACTGCTGAATTTTTAATGTAAGAAAAAATATTAGAAATACTGCAAATTAATATGAAACAGTTCAGAATTGTGTAAGATTATTGAGTTTACTTCATGAAATGTTTAAATTATCCCTGTCCACTCAAAAACTATCAAATTTCTCCTGATTGTCAAAATTATACTGAGTTATCCTCTGACCATATATTTGACCCCTTGGCTAGCAAGTGCCACTAGGTTCAAGCAGCTTGGCCTTGGTCAAAGCAAGCAACCTACAGTAAGAAGTAGCAAGGCTAGCAACAAGTGACAGCATCATTGTGGATTGCAAAATTGATAGAAAAGGTGCAGCTCCACCTTTTATAATCTGTGGATGGCATGAAAAAGCTCATAAGACTGAGCATGAGTTGCAAGTAGGTGTGAGACAGCTTCAGTGCCATAGCTGTTTTGCATCATTTCTCATTTGCATCTCATTATGACTTAATGCTTGTGCTCATTCAAGGTCATTGTGCACTAGTGTAAGTGACATCTATGAATTGTGATGCTGCTGTGCTTATTCGCTGAGAGTGTGGTTAGCCTTAAATAATTTGCATATTGACCAAGGCTTTAACTGTGGTGACATGTAAACAAGCCATGATAAACAGTTATGCTTTCTCTACAGGAAAAACTGAAGTTAAAAAAACAAAAACAAAACAAAAGCAGATCCGATGTGGTTCTTCTATGCATATCTTTCATACCTAATTAAAAAAATGATATGACAAGTTTAGTGGTCTGAACAGTAGTGTAGCTAGGACAGGGCAAATGGGGACAATTGCCTTGGACAAAAAGTGTTGTGACAGTGCGATCAGCTGATACCTGTCTTGTTTCTAACAGCTGGTATTGCATTTGCTGTCAAACCTCAGCCAAACAGTCTGCTACAGTTTAAAACATTTTTTTTTTATTAAGGTAAATCATGAGTGCTATAATATTCCATGCAGAGTATAAACTGTAGCAACTGCTTGAAACAGTGTAGCAAACAGTTTGCTACAGTTTAAAAGAGAGAAGATTTTTTCTTTTTTTGAAATAAAACCTGAGCACTGTGGTGCTCAATGATGGATATAAAATGAAGCAACTGCTTGCTACAATGTTTAAAACATTTCTTTTGTTTTTTTTCTTTATTTTATTATTATTATTATTATTATTATTTTGGTTAAGGTGAATCCCAAATGCTGTGCAGAGCATAAACCATAGTAGTTTAAAGAAAATAGATGTTTCCTGCATGCTATAGTGCTCCATGCAGGAATAAAGTATTTAATAAAATAATGAGATAAAGGAGGTTCAGGGGCAGGACACAGAAACAGGACCATATTGGCTGGGGCAGGAGGAGAGGGAGTGTTGTGCATTTGGTTACCTGGTCACTGTGCCAGTATAAGGAACAGCATTTGTATTTAGTAATTTTTGTTTATTTTGATCTTCACTTGAAGAGCTAAAGAGCTGGCAGAAGGGGCCCTTTGACATGAATTGGCATTCTTCAGAAGTCCTTTTTTTTTCTTTGCTGAGGGGTTGGGAGACTAGTTGCTAGTACCGACACAGGGCACTGATTGCGACAGCTAGGCTTCTGCGTTTGGAAAGCATGTTCATTAAAAGGTAGTGATCGTACTGATATGTTCTACATTATTCTAGGTGTTTATAGCATTATCAGTGGCAGCTGCCATTTTTAGAAATATATGGATATTACAATGCAGTTATATGAGAATTACATGACAGCAGATTCTGTGATTATATTATTATATAATCACAGTTATTCCTAAACATAATTAAAAGAGAATGTCAGTGCACAGTAGACTTTTAAAATGTGTCTTCAGCCTTTACTATTCTAACTGGTGATTATGAAAACATCCCAGCTTATTTCTAAATTATATAGTTGGAAGATTTGCTGTTTTGTGTTTGTGAATTGTATATGCGATTGAATTATTTCAGTGAATAACATCTAAATAAATAAAAAAAAAAAATCTAACTCTCTCTCTCTCTCTCTATATATATATATATATATATATATATATATATAGTCTAGTCATTTTATACACACAAGATTTAGAATTGCTCAAAGTATACCTTTTTCATACTACAAAGCATTTGCTGTCTATAACATACCAGTCTTAATGGACTTCCATCTCCCATCTCCCATCCCATAATGAAGAAGTCATGTTACATATCCACAGTATTTAGCAAACAAGCACTGCAATAAGAGTCTATTAATTTAACTAGATTTATTCATTTACTTAGTAATTTATTTCCTTCTATTTTTTACTGGGAAGTCAGACTGGACAAAAGCCTGCTCCTTCTTTAGATACAAGAGAAAAAGCCCTGATTTAATAATAATTGAAAGGCATACAATACAAAAATACATGTTTAGACCAGCTACTGTACAGGAAGGGAAAAAAGGAAGAGATGTCTAAATCTTCATACAGGCTAGACTCACATCAAGATTAGTAAAGCAGTATGTTACAATAGTGCTTTTTCATGTCCAAATAACTATAAGAAAGGCCCCATATCATTATTTAGTTAGCCATGGGTCTTCCTCAATGGCTCAAGAAAGCTACAACACCTATCTACAAAAACTAAAATCTTATTTTTAAACCAAATATCATTATCATAGTTGATCTAAACTATCCAACTATAGATTGGGAAACTTAAACCACCAATAGTGCACACGCACAGAGATTCCTGGACTTTGTCAATTCAAATCTCCTGGAACAATTAGTCAGTGATCCTAGTGGAAGAGCAATGTGTTCAATTTTCTCCGCGCTAATATAGGGGCATCTTGCACCATCCCTTGCAGATCTTCATCATGTGTTAGACAATAAAGCCATCGCCTTCAAACTGAAATTGAAACCAAAGATTCCTTCCTCCCAAGGCATAGATATAGATATAATAGTAATAATACTAATGCTAATACTAATACTAATACTAATACTAATACTAATACTAATACTAATACTAATACTAAAACTACTAATATCTATGGATCTACTTCAAAATCCCGATGCCCGTATAAGCGATGTTCATTTAAGTGAGATGAAAATAGTGAAAGATGAAATACCCGAATGATGACATTTTCCCAGGGTAAGTAAATACTTGCCCAAACGTAAATGAAGCATACATTGAGGTAAGAAAAAACTCACCTAGGTGGGGGATACCCAGTTGGACACCCCCACCCCCCAACTATATATACCAACTCCGGGATCACACTACAGTTGAGGAACGGGCATTCCTGGCAAGTGTTTACTTACCCTGGCAAAATTTCGCTGTTCAGGTATTTCAAATTTTGCTGTTTTTGCCTTGTGTAAATTAACATCAATTATATGGGCATTGGGATTTTGAAGTAGACTCAGTATCTATATATGTATTCATAGGGACATAGGTGTATAATAGGCTAATGACCACAGAGGTAATTTTAAGCCTTTCCATGTATCCAAAATTTTACACAGGTTCTGGTACCCTTGGAAAGTATAAACAGGGGCCTGGGAGATGAAACATTTACAAGCAACCTGTGTCCATTTGAGACTTTGGTGCCCAACCAGGAATGAAATTCCTGTTTCTCATTCAATTGTCCAAGTTAGACCTGAACTGGGTTAGGGAGGAACTCTGCTTCACATGGATTAGTAAGCCAGTTCTAAAGAAGAAGGTTTATTTATATCACAGGCAAGGTTTAAACCTTTAGAATATGTAACTCTGTAAGAGTTTGTTTTGTGGATATGCAGGAGGCCCATCTGAGTGAGGTCTGACAACGCCTTGTATGCCAGGCTTAGATCTCCCCTCGATAGCCTGTGGGAGACAAAATACAGGAATAGGACTTTGAGGGGATCTGCATACAACATGTTACTTATGCAATTTATTCTTTTAGTAAGGAGCCCCTGTGGATATTCCAGTTGCTGGATGTGCCTGGTTAGGTGCATATCAAAGATGACATTGTGCTCAATGATAGGTCTAATGAATGTCAAATACAGTGGGAAAATGTCCTCCTTGGACCTAGATACCCTGCCTTTGTTTATAAGTTGCACAACATAGAATAATTTCTTCACTACTGCAGACATATGATGCTCAAAGGCTAGATTACTGTATACATGTACTCCCAAGTCCATTACTAATGGTTTGACCTTTAGGGTCATATTGTCAATTTGATAGTGAGGAGGGATAGATGATTTCCTAAAGTATGCATTTCTTGGCATTTAGTCTTAGTCAACTGCATCCAACGTGTTATTTGCCTGTGTCAATCTTTTCTGGAGAACATTCGTGTCAGTGGGGGAGGCTCTGTCTGCTCCTAATTTGCAATTATCTGCAAATTTTGTGAGCCAGACAAAAAAGGAGCAGTTCCAGGATGGATCTCTGAGGGACTCTGCTTGTAACTGACCTCTTTGTATAGCTGGACTCCCCAATTCTAAATTTCTGAGTCCTGTCTGTGAGATAGCTAGCTCTTCACTTGATGACATAAGGGTTTATATGTAACATCTTGGGCTGGTCAACAATGCCAAAGTGGACTACTGTGGCAAATGCCTTGGTCAGGTCAAGACCAGCAGTGTGAACCATTTTGCCCTCTTTCATTGTTTTGGTGACCTCAAAGAAGTCCACCAGGATGAGTAGGCATGACTTGCCCTTGACAAAATCAAAATGGTTTGTGTCCAGTCAGAACCAGACCATAGTCAAATGGGGCCCTAGGTAGAGTAATGGACCAGGGCCCACCTTTGCCCACAACCATTCTAGGGTCCTGTTACTTAGCTGTCTCTCCTCATTTACCATAAACACTGTGCCTGTGTTAAAATAATAATAATGACCAGTGTCGGATGTTTAAAATTTGTTTCACACACACACAGTAGCCAAAGTATTGTAGCTTTTCTCACACACACACACACACACACACACACACACACACACACACACACACACACACACACATATTATACACACACTAGTGCTGCAAAGCCAGATTATCGACTGTTTAAAAATGACCAGATAAGAGCATAAGGTACTTTCATCCACAGAGAGCCCCCCACCCCCACCAGCAGTTAGACTTTGTTGACTACATACACCCATTGTTAGGAAGAAATAAATTACACATACTTTATTGGTAGCTTTGGATGAGCTACTTGAAATTATAAAGATTTCTAACATCATAACATGGGATCCAGTCATGTGTACCAAATTTTAAATATAAGAGTATTTATAACAACGTAGGAAGTATCGACCATTGAATAACTAGTGTATGCTAAGTCAATATACAAAGTCTATGCAGAAGTAAAAGTCATCTGAATAATACCACATTAAAGAGCACTATTACTAATGCAGATCCCTATTACGTTATCGAAAATGCATTCACCGAACTGTAAATAGTGAACCGGTAAAATAGCGAAGTGGCTTTTCAGCAAATTCTTTCCTTGGGAAAGAAGTCGCTTGGCCGCTTTGTTAGTTTACCATGTTTTGCACTGTAGTGCGGTCTCGGAGTACGGTCTCACAGATTCCCTTATCCGGTATGGCTCCCGAACATAAATGTGCAATAGTTACTGACCTTAGGGTTCGGGTGCAGGTTAAGGTAAGTGCATATCTAGTAATGTATTTAGCGTACACTTTAGGGTTAGAAGTAGGGTTTAGTTAAGTGTATATAGGTTTACTTTTTGGGGGGGGGTTAGAAGTAGGGTTAAGTTAGGTAGATATATGTTTTTAACTGTTTACTTTTTTATTTTGGGTTAGAAGTAGGGTTAAGGTAGCTGTGTATGTGTTTTGACTGTTTATTTATTTATTTTTTTGTTGGAACAGCGATTTCTTTCCCTCGGAAAGGAATCACTGTTCTGAGCCATCGATATGTTCAGCTTTCAGTGAAATGGGGTCAATCATTCATCGTTTGCTGTTTTCAGCTTTCGATAATGTGATATAGACCTACTAATGCAGACGGTGCTGCTAACAAACGACTTTGCATTTAAGCATTTCATTGATAATTGCAGTGCATGCTGCCCTTGAATAACAAATGGTCTGTGTTGCATTAAAAAAGTGTGCCAGTGATATTGCCCAAACATTTCCTGAACTATTTCAACTATGCAATAGGAAGTGTCTGGCAAACAATGACAACAGGTTCATGATTACTAGGCATGCAGTCTGAAGATCATTAAGAAACCTAACACAAATTCCCAATTGCTGCAAAGCATTGCTTAATTAAATGATTTGTTCAATGTCACACAGGAGGTAAATGAAGGTGAAAAGATTCAAACCCTGCAACCTTGCCACAGGAAGCAGCACATTAACAAGCGAGAGCTAGTACTCTGTTCCAATTGCCAGGTTAATAGTATTTAACTAAATGCAATCCAGTCTTGCAGAGAAGACTGTACCACAATAATATGCAACAATGGCTACACAAGGGATGATGAAGATCAGACAGCTCTGATCGTCACTCAATCAAGAATGCAGATTATAAGATCTGACAAATGTAAAACCATTTGCACTTGCTGGAGGCTCTAAAGAAGGTACTGCAAAATATATTACTAAAATGCAACCTGTTTAGAGTATACTACACAATCCAGGTCTATTAATGAAGTAATTAATTTTTTATTGCAGTGAATAAAGTAAACCAATTACAGACAACATAAATGACTTAGCAGTAGCTTTTGTTCAACAACCGACAAGTCATGCACGGATCAGAAATATTACTGTATACAGCATACAGTTATTATTTTTTTTGGGGGGGGGGTGTCAAATACATCTCATTTTGACCTGCCTAAGTCTTCTCTGGCAGACTACTCTAAATCACTTAAAAAGTTACTGGAACATAATTTGTGTCAACATGTATGAGTCTGGCAGTTGGTTTAAGGCACTTACTCTCTGTACCAGAGAAAGAGGGTTTGACTCTGCCAAGCTCCTATTTAACACACACACAGACCTGCACTGTTAAATGATGTTGTTACTCTGTAATTCCAGTCATTACTCCAAATACTTGCTGTTAGTTTTGCTTCTCATTCTTCTTAAATCTCATATCTACATGTGCTACTATTTTACTGGCTGAAAGCAGGAAGTAGCAAGACATGGACATAAGCAAAGAAGGAAACTGCTTAAAATGACAGCGGTCATATGAAAACGTTTTTTTTAATTCTCAAAGTGACAGCATTCAGTCACTCAAATAAGTAAAAAAATGATTTTTTTTAATTTAATGCTGTGGCCAGGTCTCCCCTTGCCAACATGAGGCCTAGGCAACCACTTAAGTTGCCTAGTGCTGGATCCGGCCCTTGGTCCAGTGTCTTGTGGTTTCTTATGTCATTATTAATCATTTCCTTCATTCTTTTTTCCATGGATTTGCATATGAGACTAGTGAGACTTATGGGTCTGTAATTTCTAGGGTCTGTAGATGGCCCAACTTTGTGCCAAGGAATGATGGTTGCTGTTCTCCATTCATGCAGCACAGATCCTGTTTGGCTAAAATTAAATAGTGATTTTAGAGGGCCTGCTAGGTCATCCTTATTGCTATTTAGAAGGCAGCTTGGGATATTATCTGGGCCCATCAATGCAGTGCTTTTGGTCTTTCAGAGAACATTGAGGCCCTATTCCCTAGTGATAGTAGGGTGAGTTATATTTGAAGGCATTTCCTGGCGGGATGATGAGGGGTAGGGAGAGGTAAAGTTAGACATGAATTTGTCTGCCAGTAAGTTTACTATATCTTCTTGCTCAATATAAGTGGCACCAATAGCAATGATCTCTGAATGTGGCTGTGTATTGCCTTTGAGGTCATGGACATAATTAAATAATGCCTTGTGGTTGCTTTTGGCACGGGAGGACAAATTCACCTCAAAGTTGGCTCTGGTAGACTTTATTTGTCCTTTGATTTGTTTGTTTAGTTTGATAAGGGTGCTTTTATCCTGATGGTTGCTACACCTTTTATTTTGCCATGATTTTCTTCCTTCTGTTATACAGCCTACTGATTTTGTGATTTCATCATGGTGGCTTGTTTTGCAAGTTAGTTTTGTACTTATTTCTGGTGGGTACAGCTGCCTCTGTGCAATTATTAACATGCTTGTATATGGTTTCTGTGAACAGTTCCACATTGACAGCAGTATTCTCAAGGTTTACGGTGGCTTGAAATTTGCCAGGTTATTTAATAGTACAAAGGTAACCTTAGGATAGTTTTTGAACATTCCAGGATTAGCTGGGGTTCTGCGTTTTGAATTTTATTTTTATTTCAAAGGAGACCATTTTGTGGTCTGACCTTATCAGAGAAGACATTACACTAGTGGGTGTGCAGCACACTCCCATATTAGTGAGGACTAGATCCAGTATGTTTGCACCCCTTATTGGCATATTTAAAATCTGGTCCAGGAAGTTTATGTTTATAGAATCCCGGAATCTCTGTACCTGTATATTTGGAGTCAAATATGATTCCTTGTAAATAGTGGGGTAATTAAAGTAAACAATGAACACAGTATTGGTTTGGATGGTGAGTGTTTCCAGTAAGCTTAAATACATGTTATGGTTTTCTTGGAGCATAGAGGGGAACCTATAGGTTGCATGCAAGTTGTATTGGATTTTGCCTATGATGATCTGAATCTGGAGTAGCTCAAGTGCATTGTCCTGTTTCACCAACCTTGAGGTATATTTATTTTTGATGTAAATCAAGACACCTTCACCTTTAGTCCATGCCTGTGTAGTAGCTGGTTTAAATGTGTGGAAGGAATTACAGGCTTGTACTGTTAGGGGTTTCTCCATGGCTTTCAACCATGCCTCAGTGACTACACAGACATCAGCTTTCTCTAGGTTGAGGACAACTTGTAGGGAGTAGAATTTCTTGTTTAGACTCCTAGCATTGAGCAGTAACATCTTTAGTTTTTCTTGGTTCTGATTTGCTATGCTGGAAGAATTTTCAGTTTGGCATTGCCTAAAATACACACTATGGGGATGACAATGTTTAGCTATTATTCAAAAGCCCAGACGGGAGAGGTATAGACCACCCCTGACAAAGCAGAGTGGTCTGTTGACCATCTCCTTCCATGATGGCAGATTTTGCATCCACTTAGAATGACACCAGAAACTAAGCCAGTTATTAAAGTCAGTCATCATATATTCATACTGTGGCATCATTCTAGGAGAAGTTAGAATGTTATTCACTGCTAGGCACACATATTCTCTCTTTGGATATTCTAGGGAGGTATATCTCAGGTCATTTACACCCACATGGATTATGAATAAGTCATACTGGTACTTGTGGTCCCATTACCTGATCATGTGTGCATAATGTGGCAGATCCTGGCTATAGAAAACAACTGACAGTAACTTTCTCCTTACTCAGCCCATTGAGAGAGACATCAGTGTGTCTCACAATGGAGTCTCCAGTGACCAGAATGCTGGAGTGTGTGGTGGCTTGCCTTACTGACATAGAATTAGAGGCTCCATGACATGTTCCTGTATGTGTTGATGTTGGTGTTGTTTAGAAAGAGTACATTCAGGGCTGCTGAGGGTATTTGTTATGTGTACTTCATCTAGGAGATGTTTTTAGTTGGGGAAGGTTACATTTAAGAGTATGTGGGTTTATGTGTCTGCTTTGTACTATGTGCGATGGGAGCAGTGTGTGTACTACAAACAATCTGACTGGCATTAGCAGTGCTTTTTTGTAAGAGCTTTTCCTCCAGTGACATTGTGTAAATACATCTGTCACATACCTTATCAGTTTGTTTGAAAATTAGTTGGTTATCGGTAAACATAGTGCAATTTCTACATTTACTTATGAAGCACATATCCACCAAGATAGTAACTGGTATAGTGTGAAAGTTCATATCTGTGGTAACAGGCCCTTTTTATTGATTAAATGGTTGCAGTGAAAATGTAAAGTAAAGTCATGAGTATCTGGTTTGCAACCCTGAGGACAGTGCTTGTCCTGTGTGCAACTAGGTATTGGTGAAATTTCAAGGATCATAGGAGGTTACTAGGCTAATGGCCCTAGGGCCCTTACAAGACTAGCCAGGTTATGCCCTTGTTTCCACAATCAGCACCTATTGCACCTGTCCAAGAGAGACACAGGTGGAACCCCCAGGGTGAATTACGGTTACCAATCCAATCATCAAAACTGCGCTTGAAGCGGGCCAAAGAGGTGCTCTGCATGACATGAATTGGGAGTCTGTTCCACAGGTGTGATAACCTCCGGGAGACAAACCTGTCCCTCCAGCAGGTTCTATTAATGTCACATACCAGGTTAAGGTCTTTAGAGTGAGTAACCAATCAGCCATTGGACTTAAGGATATGCAGCATTTCCAATAAAGCAAAGTCAGAGATTGTCTCATATGCAAGACAGAGATTGCATCTGAGTAGTCTATATGAAATGGAGTAAAGTGACAGTGATTTCAGCTGATCCACATAGGACAGATGCTGAGTACCTTGAATTCTCCATGTGAGGAGCTTTTGTCATCTCTTCAATTGCTGCAGGTGCGTGGAAAGGTACATACCAAAAGGGGTGCTGTACTGAGTTTTGGCCTGATGAGGAAAGAGTACAGGGAGGTTATAACTTCTTTTTTCTGGAAGCAAGGCCCTTACTTATGAGATGAGCAATATAGAATGCCCTTCTTACCACTGTGGAGACATGTTGATCAAAGGTAAAGTTGCTGTCAACCTGGGTGCCCAGGTCTTTCTCCACTGAGTTCATACTTAGGGTGTTGTTATTGATGTGGTAGTTAGCAGGAACATCGCTCTTACCGAAAAGGATGGTAATACATTTTTTTGCATTGAAAAGTCCGTGACTTTGGCACCAATCATTTGTTTGTGTCAGACCCTCTTGTAGGATGTTGACATAATTTGGGGATTCTGTGATTGCTCCCAGTTTGCAATCATCAGCAAACGTTGTCAGTCACAGACCTTTAGTTTATGCTTGTACTTCAAAGAAATAGATTCTGAACAGTAGCGGTCCCAGGACTGATCTCTGTGGAACACCAGTAGTTACGGGTCTGCTTCTGGAGGTGAATTCTCCTATTTTGACTGTATGGGTTCTATTGGTGAGCCAGTTAGTGACCCACCTAATGATATAAGGGTTGATAATTAGCTGGGTGAGTTTGTTAATAATGCCTGAGTGAGGAATACTGTCAATAGCTTTGTCCAAGTCCAAGTACACTGTATGCACAGTTTTCCCCTTATCCAGGGCTCTGGTGCTGTCTCAAAGAAGTCCACCAGGTTTAACAGGCATGACCTCTCTTTGACAAATCCAAACTGTGTAGGGTCAAGGGTTTGGAGATTACCTATTTATTGTTGATAAGGTTCATGATGATTTGCTCCATGGTCTTGCAGATAATGCTAGTCAGGCTAAAAGGTCTATAGTTCCCACAGTCAGTGGACCCACCACCCTTCTGCATGGGGATAACGGTGACTGTTCTCCATTCAGCTGGGATGAAGCCAGTGTTTAGACTATGATTGAAAAGAGTACCCAATGGTGTTGCTAATTCTTGTTGGAACCCATGTAGAATGCAGCCTGGGATGTTATCATGTCCCATAGATGCTGTGTGTTTTGCCTTAGAGAGGTTATTTATGACCATCTCTCTAGAGATACAAGGTGGCAGACAGGTGGAAGGAATGTCATGGGGTATATGTAATGGGAACAAGGGAGTGAAGTTTTCACAGAACCTGTCAGCTATCAGATTTACTATGACTGCAGGCTTTCCATATTATCCCCTTACACAAAGGAGGTACAGCAACATAATTGTATAATTATCGCCCAATAGCCATACTTTCTCCCCTGTCAAAAATTGTTAAAAGAGGTATACATATACAAATCATGCACTATTTACTAACAAATTGCTAACTTAACACTCAACATGGCTTCTGACCTTACCACAACACCACCACAGCTCTTCTATCCTTCACTAATACTGTTAATGTTCTCAGAAACAATGGAAAAGTTGTCTCCTCTATATTTCTTGACCTTTCAAAAGCTTTTGATATTGTCTCCCACAACAAACTGATCACTGCACTAACTGAACTCAATTTAAGTCCAGCTACCATTGCATGGTTCCAAGACTGCCTAACTAACTGTCAACAAGCCATGCAATAACAGCAAGACCTCTCTTCTCTTCTGCCTGTTACAATTGGAGTACCTCAAGGATTAATCCTGGGTCCCCTACTGTTTTCTATATTTACTAAGAATCTTCACACTGCAACACAGCATGCTTCTGTCATACAGTATGCTAACAATTCTATATTGATATATGCAGCTTCATCTCCTCAACAACTACAAATAATAACACTAGATGCTTTTTCAAAGATGGCTAATTCCCAACTAATACTAAACCCAAACAAAACTCAGCTTATGATATTTCAACCTACAAGGCACACTTTGTCACTCCCTAATGTTAATATTCTATCCTCTAACAATACTATCATCTCACGTGACCCACATTAAACTACTAGGAGTAGACATTGATAGTAACTTAATATTCAGTATTCATATTGCACAAACAATAAAAAGTAGAACAGAGAGGGTTAAGGTGTTTGCCTTACAAACACAAGGTGCAGGGTTTGCGTCTCACAAGGGATAATTGGCTAGGCTTAAAATGGCTCGCAAGGGCAGTTAGCTTAGTACTAATCTATGAACCTATGAACCTATGAGATGGGTACCCTTTACAGAAAAAAACAATATCTCACTAAAACTATAAACATAGCTATCGCTCAAACACACCTCACCTCATCTGTGCTCTCTGTCTCACCAATTCTCACCAATCTAAAGAAAACTGACTTAGCCAAACTACAATCATGTTATAACAAAAGTTGGCCACGGATTCCCCATTTGGGTCACACCACTGTACAGCACTCAAGAAACTAAACTGGCTTTAATTTCCACAACCCAACCAACTCTTCACAGCCCATACCATTCTAAACCACACAGATAAGATCCCTTCCCTCGAATATATATTACTCCCCTGACCGTAATCTGTGTTCAAAAAATAAAACTCTTTTGACTACTACTAAAGTCAATAATTCTGCTGGTGAATCCCTGTATTCTAACTTCATAGCCAAAATCTGGAATAAAGTCCCTTCTGACATAACTAATACTACCAACCAGCTTCACTTTAAAAAGATACTGAAAGCACATCTATTTAAATCTTGGCTATGCTTATGCAATACCCCTGGATAAACAACAACTTTTCCCCAAAACACTCATAAAATGATTTCCTTCTCTGTTTCCAGGGTTATTAAAGCCGAATATAAATCTATCACCATTCATTGAACTCTAATATTTGTCATGTGAAACATAACTTTACTACTTGTAATCTGAATGGAACTTAGTGTATTTGTAATCTCAATGGAACTTAGTGTATTTATGAAATTACTTTTAGTTCTACTTGTATAGAGTGTATTTGCTCCTTTACTTTTTTATGAGAATGTTTTGACTTTTTCAATTAATTGGAGCTTTTCTCCCTGGACCTATGCTGAAAAAGGACTTGTATCCAGTTGGACTCTCCCGGTTAACAAATGTAAAATAAAATACAATAATAAATAAATAAATAACTTTGACATTGTTTTTTGATGAAATCTTTATGTCAGGAAGTTTGTCCTTGTGACATTGCCTAAAAAGGCACTATAGGGGTGGCAAGAGCCTTTGCCAGTATTCAAAATCCCAGGGGTGACAGATGAAGACAATCTCTGGCAAAGCATTGAGGTCTGTTGATCATGTCATCCCAGTGTGACAGATACTGGATCCCCTTAGAATGACACCAGAAACTAAGCCAATTATTGAAGTCAATGATTTTCTGTTTATATTGTGGTATCATCCTAGGCGAGGGTAAAACACTGCTCAAGGCTAGGGACATACCTGCTTCAGATACATAATCAGAGAGCTCAATCATGTCTCTCTTCATGTAGTTCAAGGAGATACATCTCAAGTCATTCACACCAACATGTACTATGACTGAATCATAACAGTACTTGTTGTTGAGAGACTTGAGTGCCTGCATGATTTGATGAAAGCTGGCACCAGAAAAGCATCTGACCATGACTTTCTCCTTGTTCAGCCTGACAAGGGACACATCTGTGTCTCACTATAGACTATGACTAAGATATTTGTAGTGAATACACATTACCTTATGGGCTTTGGTGGTGAGATGCATCTTAAATAGCATGAAGCATCTTAAACAGCATGAAGCATGATTTAGCTTTCCCCCCAACTGCACTGTTCTGCTTCCGCCTACTTAAAGGTTTTGTACCAAACAAATGGAGAACAGCTACAGTCATTATCCTGCATAAGGAAGGACCTTCCACAGACTCAGACAATTATAGACTCATAAGTCTGACCAGCTCCATATGCAAAGCCATGAAAAGGATCATTATGGAACTAATCACTAAGTCATAGGGAGCTCCAACCACTGTACCTTCCTCAGTTTGGATTTGTCATGGGCAGGTCATGCTTACTCAAGCTAGAGGACTATTTTTGAAAAGGTCAAAAAGCAAGGTATGAAAGTAAAATGGTACAAACTGCATACCTTAACCTCCCCAAATATTTTGATACAATCCCCCACTCAGGTATACTAGCAAGCTAAGCAAACTGGGAATAAACCCCAATGTCAACTGTTGGATTGCTAACTGGCTCACAGATAGGATGCAGGAAGTCAAACAGGTGAACTTACCTCAACAAAGAGACTAGTCACCAGTGGAGTCCCTGTGGGTTATGTGCTAGGACCTCTCCTGTTTGGCATCTATGTCCTTGATGTAAATACCAATACCAAAGAGCTCTGGTTAACTAAGTTTGCAGATGACTACAAGCTAGGCGCATTCATTGAATCCCCAAATGATATAGCCACCTTGCAGGAAGGTTTTTCCCAAACAAATAACTGGTGTTAAAAACATGGACTGAAAATGCCAAAAAATGCATTATCATACCTGGAAAATCATCACCCCCAGGGAACTACCAGATTGACAATATGCCTCTAAGAGTTGACCAAATTGTTCATTTTTTAGAACTTATCTGGACACTGACCTATATTATGCCAACATGTGCCCATTGCAATAAGAAAGTCCTTCTATGTTGCACAGCTTATAAACAAAGGGATTGTATATGTCACTCAGTATACATATATTTCTCAAAATCCTCTTACAGCAAAAGTGGTATGGTGCTTTGTCAGAAAAAATAGCATTGTCTTTGTTATGAATCTAAAAGCAAAACAAAAAGAAGCTGAATCTGATTAGTGTACAGGTTGTCTTGTTCTTATGTCTGATTTGGCTAGAGGCTCATAGGTTCATAGGTTCCTAGGTAGGTACTAGGCTATTGGCCCTAGGGCCTATATAAGCCTAGCCAAATGGTACCATGGCTTTTGCCACCCAAGAAAATTATTTTCCTGTGCCCCTGTCAAGCAGAGCCACAGAAGTGATCCCTGGGGTGAATTTCCTATCTCTCATCCAATCATTAACATTTTTCTTGAAGAGTGCTAATGAGTAGCTTTGTTTGATATGGCTAGGTAGTTTGTTCCAGAGTATGGAAAGTCTCTGGGATAGGACTCTATCCCTCCTGCATGTTCTGTTTATTGTGGTGACAAGGTTTAGGTCCCTAGAGGGTGTAGCTTGGAGGGATTGGGATTTCTTTAAGTGGAGCATGTCCAACAGCTCTGGGTCTGACATAGCTTTGTATGTTAAGCAGAGATTGCCTCTGAGTAGGCAATATACGACAGAGTTGCTGGAGTTTTTTGAGACAGTCTTTGTAGGGGCATCTGTTTGAGGCTGGTAATCCCCTTTGTGAGGTATTTCTGTGGCCTTTCCAGTTGTTGTAAATGTCTTGTGAGGTACATACCAAAAGGGGCATTGTACTCTATAATGGGTCTAATGAGTGATGAGTAGAGGGGAACCATGACCACTTTTTTCCTGGATGAGAAACCTTTTGTGATGAGATGTGCCACGTAGAAGGATTTCCTGACTACTGTGGCAATGTGATTATCAAAGGAGAGACTACTGTCCACCTGTGTCCCAAGGGCTCTTATCACACTTTCAGTGTTAAGTAGATTACCACCTATGTGGTAGTTCATGGGTACAGAGTTTTTGCCAAAAGGGATGACAATGCACTTTTTGGAAATGAGCTTGAGGCCATGGCTTTGACACCAGGCATCTATCTCAGTGAGGCCCTTTTGTAGGATGTCCATGTCATTAGAAGTTTTGATTATGGCTCCTAGTTTGTAGTCATCTGCGAACTTTGATAGCCAAAGACCTTCTGTGTTAGCCTGTACTTCAGAGAAGTAGATGTCCATAGTCTGTAGAATACATGAATATCCTTACCATATTGCCTTTCTCTGAAATTGTATTTATTTATTTTTGTAGACACAAATTTTACCAGCATACCTTATTTACTTACCGTTCACCATTTATTTGAAAACTTCTTATGTGAATTGATCCAAACCACAACATATTTCTGCAGCAATCCACAGGCAAATGTAAACATCAATGCAACTTTGTAACACAGCATAACAAATTCTGTATAAACAGAAATAATAGAAAATTGACTTCTTACTTCAAGACTAAGTAATTAACAACTTACCCATATACGAACACAAAAAAAAAAAAAATCAGGAAAGCAAATCAATGCCAACCCCAAACATATAGGCAAATAAACCCAGATTTCCTTTACAAATACTGTAGTTCTAATACAGTGCTGACTAAGTTCTTGTCTGTCATTAGAAAAATGTATTTTAAGGAAATGGACAACTAAACCGAGTAAAAGTTAATAATTACAGAAGAATATAAATAAGTATTTAATAAGGGTGAGACAGGGAATAAAATACTTAAGGTATATTAAACTTGAGGTTTAATTTATACTGTGATAGTAGCAAAAAATACTGTAGTCCCATACAGAGGTGAGGTTGAATTAACATGGCATCAGAAGATAATAGCAAGAAATGTAGAAATTGTAGACTGGAGAGACAGAGAGAGAGAGAGAGAGAAAGAGAGAGACGGTTAAGATAAATATTGTTAATAAATAGTGTACGTGTGTAGGCCTATTTGAAAAGTGTTTGATCCCAGAAAAAAGTGAAGTGGGTCAGGTGATTTGCAAAGGCAAACAAGATGTACTGTTAATGTTCAGATAAGGACATGACAGGAAAATGAAAGGGGAAATAGCAAATAGCAAGGAAAGGATGTGTAATACAATTCATATGTGAGCTCTTCAGAAGATTTGTAGGGTCCACTGCAGACACACATAGCCTTTTCGTAAAAGACAGTTTTAAGCATAGTTCTCAGTTCTGTCTCTACAAGTCAAAAAATATTGAAGAGAAGGTTTTGTCATTGTCCAGTTGATTAAGTTTGCATCTAGTGAAAATAATTGCACCTTTGACATTAGGCCTTATTTGTGTTCTAGTCTGGAGTATTTTTGATTGTCACTGGGTAGCAGTAGATCAGAAAATTAAGCTTTATTTAGTAAAGTGCAGAATAAAAAATTGACACCTTCATAAAAGGCAGCCAGTCGACATTTACACCAGTAGCAAAGTGGTATTTATGCTTCAATACCAGTAACATGAAGCTGCTGAATCTGCCTAAAGGGTGCTGTCAGCAGGGAAAAAAAAACTGTAACCATAAAATGATGACTGAGTTGCCTATAACTGTCCTAGCTTAAAGCTTTGGTATCCTGGATATTTCCAAAATATTTTAGCTGAAGAGAGACATTAACTCTACATTACTAGTCATGTAGGTCCACAGAAAGAACAGGGTACAGTCAGACAGCTAAATACATAAAGGATTATAACAATTCAAAAATAAATTCCTGATGTATCCTGAGTAATCCTATTAAAAGGACTCCATTTAAGCCATAGCGGGGGTACATAATAATACAAATTTTATTTCAACATTTAACATCAGTTGATTTTGTTTCACACAAGTAATTGGAGGTAAAATGTCATTCACCAAACAGATTTTGATGCATCAGCAATGAATGATCAACAAGAACAAAGATATATACCAGTAAAAAGCACAAATATGGAGCCTTTCATCCATGTTGTACAGACTGGAGTCCGTTAGAAGCAACAACACAGTCCTGGTACTCCTATCATATGAAATGCATAACCACTGGCAACTCAAGCAGGCTAAAAGTCTGATCCAGAACAGTAATGTACCAAAAACCTCAACAGAAATAATGGCTCAAAAACACTTCCAGGTGCTTCATAGATTTAATATATAAACATCTGAATAACTACCTCAATAGCTTTTGCACAATGTGCTTCATCAGGTTTAAAACTTGCAGTAAAAAACAGAACTATTGAAAGAACCTCTTTCAGTGACATAGGTTCATAGGTTCGTACTAGGCTATCTGCCCTAGGGCATTTATAAGCCTAGCCAGAGTGTGTGTGGCTTTCACCACCCCTTAGGATGAGAATACTATGCCCAATTAGGGTTTAGTTTACTGTGCCTCTGTGTAGTAGTGACACAGAGATGACCCCCGGGGTAAACCTACGATCTCCCATCCACTCGTCAAGATTTCTCTTGAAGAGAGTTAGTGAGGGGCTCTGCTTAACATGGACTGGGATTCTGTTCCAGAGTGTAGGGAGCCTCTGGGTTATGAATCTGTCCCTCCAGCAAGTCCTATTTATTTCTGTGTTGAGGTTCAAATCTCTTGCTCTAGTGGCTCTGATGGATTTGGATTTTCTGAGGTGGAGCATGTCCATTAATTCCGGATTGGACATAGCCTTGTATGTCAGGCATAGATCACCTCTGAGTAGGCGGTATGTGACTGAATAGAGCTGGAGTTTCTTCAGCCGGGCAGCATATGACATATGTTTGAGACCCTTTATCCTCTTGGTGAGGAACTTTTGGGGTCTTTCCAACTGCTGCAGGTGTTGGGTAAGATACATCCCAAATGGGGCATTGTACTCAATCATGGGCCTGATAAGAGAAGAGTACAGGGGCACAATGACCTCTCTTGATCTAGATGTGAATCCCTTCATGATAAGGTGGGCAATATAGAAGGTCTTCCTAACCACTTTGGCAATGTGAGTTTCAAATGAGAGGTTACTGTCAATTTGGGTCCCTAGGTCCCTGATTACCTCTTCTGTACTTAATGGATTACCACCTATGTGGTAATTTGTAGGTACCTTGTTTTTCCCCAAAGGGTATGACTATACATTTTTTGGTGTTCAGCTTAAGGCCATGGCTCTGGCACCAATTATCCATTTCTATGAGGCCTCTCTGAAGGATGCTTGTGTCCGCTGGAGTATCAGTTATGGCGCCCAGTTTGCAGTCATCTGCGAACTTTGTCAGCCACAATCCTCCTATGTTTGTCTGCACCTCGAAAAAATAAATGCCGAACAAGAGGGGTCCCAGGACTGAGCCCTGTGGGACACTGCTTGTGACCGGCTTAGAGTCTGAAATGGCTCCAGCAACTCTGACCTTGTGGGTACTGTCCTTGAGCCAGTTTGCAACCCATCTTGTGACATATGGTTTTACATTTAAGCTGGTGAGTTTGTCTATGATGCCCGAGTGGGGTATTGTGTCGAAGGCTTTTGCAAGGTCAAGGTAGGCTGTGTGAACTGCCTTACCCTCATCAATGGCCTTAGTGACTGTTTCAAAAAAGTCGACCAAGTTCAAAAAGGCCGGATCTGCCCTTGACAAAGCCAAATTGGGTAGGATCCAATGTCTGTAGGTCCTCAATGTCTTTGTTTATGAGTTCCATAATGATCCTTTCCATAGCTTTGCAGACCAGGCTCATCAAGCTTATGGGGCGGTAATTCCCAGGGTCCGTAGAAGCACCGCCTTTGTGGAATGGAACTACTGTTGCTGTACGCCACTCTTTGGGTACGTATCCTGTAGTAAGGCTAAGATTAAACAGCAGCCTTATGTGCGGGTTTAGTTCCTCTTGGTGTTCATGTAGCACACAGCCCGGGACTCCGTCCGGTCCCATTGATGCTGTGTTTTCCGCTTTGGAGAGGGTGGCTCTCACCTGGGCATCTGAGATGTTAGGGAGGTTACACTCTGCTGGGATGGATATTTCTCCTTTTTGGGGGGAGGGGGAGGAGAAATTTGCACTGAACCTGTTTGCCAGAATGTTGGCAATTTCTGTGGGTTCAGTGTATTTTGTGTCATTTTGGACTAACTCTGAGCATATCTGGGAGTTTCCACCCACGTTTCTAGCATAGCTAAAGAAGGCCTTATGATTGTCTTTTCTGTCTTTTGCGATTTTTCTCTCAAAGTTGGCCTTGGATGATTTTATGAGTGATCGTAGTTTTTTGCTAGTACTGATCAGAGATGCCTTCCCTTTTAGGGATTTTGCTCTGTCATGTAGTAGCTTCCTCCTCCTGTTGTAAAGTTTGTTAATGGCTGGGGTCCACCAGACAGGGCACCTGCCTTTGGGGGAATGGGTCTTGGTTTTATTTGGGATTGCATGATCCATGCATTCTTGAAGGTGCCCGTAGAAGGCATTTATAAAGGATTCAGCTGTGTGGGTTGTGGTTTCCACTGGCCCAGGGGCCTTGAAGGATACCACTTCAGTCTTAAGAAGTGTGAAGTTTGCTTTTGAGAAGTTCTTCACTGTGGTCTTTTGTGCAGGGGGTGGGGGCGGGATGTGGATTTCCAGTGAGATTAATTTATGGTCTGATCTTACCAATGAGGGGTATACTTCCGGTGTGGAGCATTTTGTCCCCATGTTTGTGATGATCAGGTCTAGTATATTATCTCCTCTTGTGGGAATGGTGACTAGTTGTTCCATCACATTTCAGTTTATGAATTCTAGGAACCTTTGGGCTAGGGTGTTGGGGCTTGAGTAATGTTCCCAGTCTATGTTTGGGTAGTTGAAGTCTCCCAATATGATGGTATTTGGAGAGACATTCATACTCTCCAGTGTCTTCAGGAAGGCTGTGTGGGTTTCCTGAGTTTGAGATGGTGATCTGTAGCATGCTACAAACTGTAGGGCAGTTTTGCCTATGGTTAGTTGCACCTGGATGGTCTCCGATGCTTCATGCATTGCCACTAACCTGGAGGTGTGGGTATCTTTGATGAATATGGATACTCCCCCTCCTTTTGTGGTTCGGTCCATGCTTTGGGGCCGGAAAGCATGATATGAGGTAAAACCTGGTAGTGCTGGGGTGCTCTCAGGAGCCTTGAACCAGGTTTCAGTCACTGCACAGACATCGATGTTCTCCATACTGAGGATGGCTACGAGAGCGTGCATCTTGAGGTTTAGACTTCTGGCACTGAGCAGCATTACCCTTAGTTTTTTTCCACTTGTGTTTTCTAGGGAGGTAGGTTTGTCTTTTGAGCCTTGCCTAAAAAAGGCACTATGGGGCTGGCAAGAGCCTTGGCCAATATCCGGAAGCCCAGGGGTGACAGGTGCAAGCCATCCCTTGCGAAGCAGCGTGGCTTGTCAAGCATGTCATCCCAAGCAGACAGACATTGGATCCCCTTAGAATGACACCAGTAATTAAGCCAATTGTTAAAACTGATCATTTTGTCTTTGTACTGTGGCATCATTTTTGGTGAGGGTAAGATGCTGCTCAGGGTCAGGGTCATACCGGCCTGGGCTACATAATCAGAGAGCTCCTCTATGTCTCTTTTCATGTAGTCCAGGGAGGTACGTCTCAGGTCATTCACACCGGCATGGACAATGACTGAGTCATATTTGTACTTGCTTTGGAGTGACCGGAGTGCTTGTGTTATGTGGCGGATCATCCTAATAAACATAATGGGTCTGGGTTAAATATTCGAATGCTTAAATGTTCAAATCGCTGAAGATCGACCTTCAGTGATCGAACATTTAAATGTTTGAATATTTAAAAAAATTAAAAAAAATAAAGTAAACAAAAAAAAAACAAAAACTAAAGGGTGTAAGCAGGGGGGGGGCAAGACCCCCTGCACTCCCCACACCCCCACTACTTAAATATCCCAACTCCAAGATCGCGCTATAGTGTAGGAAATGGTAATTTTCCATTTCCGCACTGTAGCACACTGAAGTGCGATCTCGGAGTTAGTATATTTAAGTAGCGGGGGTGTGTCGGGTGCTGGGGGGCTTGCCCCCCTGCTTACACCTTTTACATTTTCTTTTTTTTTTAAATATTAATTTTTTATATGTTCGAACATTTAATTGTTCGATCACTAACTGTCGAGGTTTAGTGGTTCGAACAATTAAGCATTCGAACATATAACTTAGACACAACATAATCATCTCTTAAAGGCAAACAAATCAGTAATAGTCAGATATAAACATCTTAGTTTAAAACAGTAAAAACATTCATTATTTCAGTGGTCACATTTTTAACAATGATTTCAAAATCCACATTTCATTCAACCCTTGTAACTGACAAGACCTTAACATATTCATCCATTTTACTTCAAGAGTTCAGTTCTGCTTACCAAATCCCCACCTCTATCACACTTCTTAACCACTTGTAAAACCGCAAATTTAAAGTGATCTGTTTCATCGTCTGTTATATGATTCGCTAAATCATTTGTCTTTCTAATCTCTTTCTATCTGACATATGTCCAATAATCCTTTCTTTAAGTTTTGTATTTGTCTTACTTATAGAGAATGAGTCACATTTCATACAGGTAGCAATATACACATTAATGTTGTTACAGGTTGCATAACTATTAAATCTATATTAAATTTTAGTAACAGGATGAGGAAAGAAAGATTTTATTTTGATAAGCACACAAGTGTAATTATGACAAGGAAAGGCACCCCCCTTTTGCGGTACTATTTTCTTTCTCATTCTAAGATCTTTATAACAAAACCTTTGCTTTAAATCCTTACCTTTCCTATAAACAAACTTTGGATTAAGAGGAAGATAGCGTTTCGCTGCTTCCACTGGTTCGAATATGTACCAGTTCTTCTTAATCACATTCTGAAATGGTCTGGTGTGCCTATTATAACTAGTAATAAACCTTAACTCAGCAGTACCAGCATGTTGTTTCAAATTTGTAGAGACAAAGGAATCTGTATTAAAAAAAAGCCTTTGATATTTGATTTCTGATAAAGGACGTTGTGTGAAAGCTATTGAGCTAGTTGTTCTGAAGTTTATATATTAAATCTGTGAAGTAGATGGAAGTTTTTTTTGAGCTGCTCTTTCTACTAAGATCATGTGAAATGGAAGTTTTAAGGTTGAGAGAGAAGTTACTGTATCACTTTAAATCTGTAATATGCTGTACTCTGCTAGGATCAGAGTAACAAAATTTTAAAAAATGAGTGGCCTCAATGCAGACAATAAAAACTGCTTAGGTCACATCACTGCACTTATGTATAAATACTTCAACCAGCTGACAAGAGAGCTGCTAAGCTATAACAAAACACATAAATGTGAAACACTATATTCCATGGCAACTAATAAAATCAGTGTTGTGATATCACATGATTTTTCAATCCATAATTAAAAATACAAAAAAAAACCAACCAACCAACAAATTACAGTATGTCCAGAAACTTTCCACATCTCTCTCTCTCTCTCTCTCTATATATATATATACATATATGTATGTATATATATATATATATATATATATATATATATATATATATATATATATATATATATATATATATATATATATACTACATATAAAGTATATTACTACATAAATTAATTAAAACATTAAATAAACTTATTAAAATTATTAAAATATAGGGTTACACATGTATGTGTTAATAATAATAATAATAATAATAATAATTATTATTATTGTTATTATTGTTATTGTTATTATTATTATTATTATTATTATTATTATGCTTTTTATTGAAATTGGCTCTGTGGATCTGTCTCCCTGTAGATCTGTCACTCTCCTCAATGCACTGAACTGTCCAGGGTGCTGAAGTACTGTCTATTCATAATAATTACTTCCCATTGGATGTAGGTGTTGCCTATATTGCTGAGTTTCTACCTTTTTTAGTTTTTAACTAACAATATAAGTAAACAAATTATTTATTAAATAATTACTTTTATTTAGTCACTCTAAAAAGTAAAAAATAAGGAAGAAAATTAAAAATTTTGCAAAGAAACACAGACAAGTTGATATCAGAAATGTATTTGACGTTGGTTTTGTTGATTCCTGCTACATCTTCTGGTACCTCATTACCACCCATTTGTCTGGTTGAAGTAATTTATCCATAAAAATCAGAGAAAAAAACTGTGAAGGCCATTATTTACATGATGTTTTGCACCTTTTTGGCTACACACCTTACTCAGACTATGCATCATACCTCTAGGCATAAGTACATTGCACCTTAGAGTACTATCTCATTAAATACCTAGATCAGTGCTTTATGGCATGTAGATAGACATGGAGATACTCAACAAGAGGACTGAATAATAATGTTGATTAAAGTGTTGCAAACATAGCTAGCCATATGCTTATGAAAAGC
This sequence comes from Protopterus annectens, assembly GCF_019279795.1. NCBI lineage: Eukaryota > Metazoa > Chordata > Ceratodontiformes > Protopteridae > Protopterus > Protopterus annectens. The sequence continues at coordinate 1,239,674,330 of NC_056737.1, read as the reverse complement.
AGTTAATTTAGATGTTTTTCAAGGAACACATGCACAGACTAGTGAGCAATGTGTGGCAAGCAATTACAGTACTAAACCTTAATCAACTTTTGTGTATGCGGTTTTGCATCTGAGTAGCAGTTAATCATGAAGAGTACTGCTATGGCTATATGCAAATGCACTAAGTGTAGGTTATTTGCACTGACTAAGGAAATGTGAAGGTAATCTGATAAACAGACCTGAAAATAAGTGTATGTGAAGGACTACATGAAAGCTATAGGGTTCTTATGACTTTGTATATGCTTGGATATTGAGAATGAATATGACTGTGAGCAGTCATGCTTGAAATACTTAAGGCAAGCACCATTTTTATATAGGGGAATGCTTATGTGGACACCCTGTTGTTTTCATTAAAGAGTAGAAAAGAGAGGGTAGAAAAAAACTTAAAAAAATATTGACAACAAAGTGGTAAACATAAAGGGACTGTATCAAATGGGTTGTGCTGGAAGAGGTGGGAGAGAAGGGGTACTATGTTTTTGTAGGGGGATACACCCTGTGTTTTTTATTTTTTTTTATATACAAGGATAGTATAGGAAGAGGGTAAAGCAGAGAGGATAAGGGAAGGAAGGGGTGGACAGGAGTACAGCTGAAAAAAAGGCCCCAAATTACAACACCTCAAGCATTTCCAGTGCCAGATGCTGTTGCAGTGAAGAACCCCTCATGTTGTGGTGGCACACTGGCCTGCACCAAAAGGGGGGAATAGTCTTCCATCAGCTGCCAAGAATCCTTGATTGGCTGAAGACATCTGTCAATAATCTATTTCACTATGTCCTCAGTCTAGTCTTGACGCCCCATTTACTGAAGCCTGCCGGGCTGCCACATACCAGGGTGCCTACAAGACCAGTGCCCCCACCCCAATCCTTTGAAGACATTCCAGGATGAGCAATGGAAGAATGCTCCCTTACCTAGGTGACACACAGCTCACTGCTCCTGAGAAAACTAGATCTGTAAAAATATGAACAGAAATGGGAGAGAAATAAAATCAAAAAGGACAAAAGAATGCATAAATCAAAAATGAAAAAGCAAAAATGGGGAGGGCCAGAAAAAGAAGAAATGCACACAACAAATTCATAAATAGTATTACACATCAGTCAATTTATTACCATCAACAGATTTTATTTTATTAACTCTTTACCGAACTAAAATAAAATGTACTGAAAGTGCTTATGCATACATGGGAACAGTGATATTGTAAGCAATATGCATACATGTGAACAATGAGCAAATTGCTAGCAAGTCTTGCTGGAGTTTACATTTGCACTCTACTGATAGCAATATAATAAATGATAGCACATTTCATATCTGTGTCTAATATGGATTTGGTTACAATTTTGTACTGAAAGCAATTTATTCCTTTTTATCATAATTTTTTTCCAAATACTGTTGCAATTACATATTGTAATTAAATCAGCTAAAGACAAAATACTGAATGTACTCATTATCATATATTTTCCTTTGGGTTGAAATCCTGTATTGAAAGTACTTCAAGCCTTTATTTACCATCCTAGATAAATACTTGCAGTTAAAAACATAATAAAACAGTTAAAATCAGTTAAAGGCAGAATACTATGTATAAATGAACATATCTTTTAGATTCATTTGCAATACTGGTAAGTACTTGCAGTTTATATATATATATATATATATATATATATATATATATATATATATATATATATATAGTTATACTTCAAAACATCTAAAACTCATAACATCTAAATTTAAAACATCGAGACCACAACATCTAAAACCCATAACATTGACTTTCATAACATCGAAAATGTATAATATGGAATTGTGTATCATGAAACATGTAAATGTTATAGTTTAATCTGTTATTCTTGTGGTATCAGTACGAGATGTTGTAGGTTTTATTTATGTAGTTATTATTTATATAGTATAGGAATTTATACTATTTACATAGTGTTTATTTTGCCACTCTGTATGTGTTTTTTAGGCTATACTGGTAAGTGATATAGACATTTATGTGTGCATTCTTTATGGTGATCACAATTGAGTGGGGTTAGGATATTAACTCTTTCCCACTGTAGTGTGAGCGTGGAGTTGGCATATTTAATTTATAGAGGTGTGAGGGCAGAGCCCACATGGGGGAGCACTGCAGAAATGTAGTAAAAAGCATATTTGTTAATTCGGTGTTGTTATAGGTAAGGGAGATGTTACTTTTATGTGATTTGTAGTGTTCAATGTTGCAATGCAGTTTCGATGTTATTAAATTTGATGTTATTGGATTTAGATGTGGTCTCAATGTTTAGAATTTAGATGATATAAGTTTTAGATGTTTTGAAGTGCAACTATATATATATATATATATATATATATATATATATATATATATATATATGGTTCAAGGTTATAACATCGACAGCTGCTTTCACCGACAACACAAACATCGACACCACATAATCGACAAACCATAAACACGAAACCTCACATGCCCGACAAACAAACAACCGACGGTCCACAAACACGAAACCCCATATGCTGCACACACCACAATAACAACAATCAACTAACAAAACACATCCCATGTCCAAAAACCACACACAGAACACAAGCACACCAAAATCCTCACAAACCCACAGTAAACCTCACATACACAACTATGTACAACCCTAACCCAAACCCTTACCCTAAGGTCCGTCACAATCGCACACTCAGCTAACCCGCGCCCTAACCCTAACTCACTTAACCCGCCCCTAACCCAAAATATACTAGTACCGCACACTTACCTAACCCGCGCCCTAACCCTAACTCACTTAACCCGCCCCAACCCAAAAAATACTACTACCGCACACTTACCTAACCCGCGCCCTAACTCACTTAACCCGCCCCTAACCCAAAAATACTACTACCGCACACTTACCTAACCCGCGTACTGACCCTAAATCACTAAATCCACCACTATCCCCACAGACTGTCACTATCCACACTTACCTTAGTCGCACCCTAACGTCCGTCACCACCGCATACTCACACAGCCTTCTTTCCAAGTCACTATCCTTGCCATCGGCGTTTTCATCCGTAGCGTCGGTCTTCTGCATGCCGATCATCTGGCGCCCGCTAATCCGTTGTCGGTGATGTCGGCTGTCGATGTTCTAACCTAGACCCATATATATATATATATATATATATATATATATATATATATATATATATATATATATATATATATATAGGTCTACTTTCATTCACTGAAAACTCATTTCACTAAATTTCAATTCACCCTCAAAAAATGGTTGAAAGCTCAAATCGCTGAAAACTCATTTCAGTGAATGTAAGTACTGTTGGGCAAATAAAACATATATGCCCTTTTCCCCACTGTAGTGCAATCCTGGAGTTAGTATATATAGTTAGGGGAGTGTGGGGGGCACCCCCCTCACATTGGCAGGTGGGGGGTGTAGCCCTCCACCTACTTTTGGTTTTATATTGTTAGCTTTCAGGGAAATAAGATTCATAAGTATAAAAGCTAAGTAGGCGGAGGCTATGCCACCCAAACTGCCCATGTGGGGAGCTGTGCCCCCACACCTCCAATAACTATATATATATATATATATATATATATATATATATATATATATATATATATATATATATATATATATACACACATATACTAACTCCAGGATCATACTACAGTGGGGGAAAAGGCATATACATTTTTTTGGGTTCCTATCAGTTCATTGAAACTTCAGCAGTTTGAACACCATGTGAAGTATGAAAACTGATTATCGCAAAGCCACAAAAAAGGGAAAGAATTCAGTGGGCCGTTTCTGTGGCTTAGCGATTTTCATTATTCTGGTGGAAAATTACGGGTTGGGTTCAGGTAAGTGTGCGATAGTGTGGACATTAGGGTTAGGGCATGGGTTAGGTGAGTTAGGGTTAGGTCGCGGGTGAGGTGGGTGTGCGATAGTAACAGACTTTAGGGTTAGGGTGGGATAGGTGAGTTAGGGTTAGGGCACGGGTCAGGTGAGTGTGCGATAGTGATGGACCTTCGGGTTAGGGTTTGGGTTAAGGTAAGTGGACAGATAGTAGTGTATGTAGTTTAGTGTAGGGTAAGATGTAGGATTTTAAGTGTATGTGTGTGGATTGCTGTTTTTTTGGTGTGCTTGTGTTGTGTGTATGTTTGTTGGAACAGCGATTTTTTTCCCTGGGAATAAAATCGCTGTTCTAAGCCTTCAATGGTTTTGCACTTCGAGGTTAGAAGTTCGAAAATATGGTGTTAGAACTTCTGCCGTTTCAATGAAGTGATATAGACCCCATTTTATTTGCCAACAGTACTTACATTCAGTGAAATGTGATTCAGTGAAATGAGTTTTCAGTGATTTGAGCTTTCAGCAATTTGGCGTGAGTGTTTTGAAATTCAGTGAAATAAGTTTTCAGTGATTTGAGCTTTCAGCAATTTTTTGAGGGTGAATTGAAATTTAGTCAAACGAGTTTATATATATATATATATATATATATATATATATATTTATATGGGTCTAGGACTGTTGAGTAAAAGTTCATTTCACCAAAACCAAAACAGGCAAGCACACTTTCGTGAAACTGCATTTTCACTGAAAATGCACTTTCGCTAAATTGAGTTCCAAAAAAAAAAAAACATGAAGGAATGGCTGTTGCTGAGATTGTGGTACAGTGGGGATAAGGGAATATTCCCCTTTCCCCACTGTAGTGTGATCTCGGAGTGAGAATATAAAAGTAGGGGATGGGGGCACAGGGGGCCTTGTCCCCCTGCATAAATAAACATGTTTATTGTTTTTTTTCTAAATGTTTTTTTTTTTTTTTTTGCAGACTTTCACAGAAGTATGCTCGACCATTTCAGTTTCATTGAAATGTGTCATCTCTCTCTCTCTCACTCTATATATATATATATATATATATATATATATATATATATATATATATATATACATATATATCTGTATATATAATAAAATCAGTTAAAGACAGAATACTGCATGCATACACTGACATATATTACAGATTTGGTTGCAATATTGTACCAAAAACACTTGAGACCTTAATTTGCCATCCTTTATATATGCTTGCATTTTTATAAAGATATATGCATATATCTCTATATCTATCTATAAAAATAAAATAAGTTAAAATCAGTTAAAGACTGAATACCACATTTATTACTTTATTCATACTTGCCAGTGTCTTTAACTAATTTTTTCAACCATTGATTTTGTTGATCTCATTTATAAGTAATCTCCTCCTCAACTTAATAGAAAGGCATAAGACAATTTTTGCTTACCTTTATGTCACCATTTTCTTACCTATTTTTAATTGATTACTAGTGCTCTGCAAAGCATATCAGTCCCTGCTGCAGCTGCTTAGAATATCTGTTTATTTCTTTAAACATTTATTCACATCTAAATTCTCATACAAAGCCAAAATTACCCTTAATGGAAATTTCCAATATTAGGAATGCATCTTATTTCAAATTGTCATCCTTTTTAAAAGTTTTAGATATGCAAATAATAAAAACAACATACAAAATTCCACAACAGGACCGGCTAACTTTACAGAGTATTCTGTCATATTCGCAAGATTTAAGTAGAATAATTAACAATTCTTCATTTAAAGAAATACCTACATTTATGAAATATTATATATGTGAAATCATATATAATGACTTTGACATGGGAAACAGTATTTCAATATTTTATAAAATATTGATAAACTATAAAACAACACCCAACACCTCATATTGGACATGTATAACTAAAGGACGCTCAATACAGTTAACTGAAGATATTAAAACAAATATCTTATTATCAATAAACTATACATCCTTTATACAATACTGGGAAGTTTTTAACTGGAAATGCTTGCACAGAGCATTGTTAATCCCAGATAGAATCAATAAAAGTAATTCTTCCATAAAAGGAATATGTTGGAGATGTGAGCAAGTACACAATGCAGATTGGAACCACATTTTCTTTGATTGTGTTTAAATTAAGCCATTTTGCAATGGTGTTAATAGCTTTCTACAAGCTTTATTTAAATAATCATTTTAATTTAACTGAAGCTCTTGTATTATTAAATGTGAATGAAGGTCCTCTTTTGAATAGTTCAAACATGTATCTAGTATGGACTATACTTGTAATTTCAATGAAGTGTATAACAAAAACATGGAATACAAACACAATACCAACTTTGGTAGACTTCTACAGCCTACTGAAGTAGAATTATTGGAAATTAAAATTAAAGAACTAAGAATTTATCCAAAGCCATTTATCAACAGCCCTTGGGGAAAAGTCTTATCGTTGATTGACACCTATACAATAATTGATCAGACACTCTGATAATGGATTAGACATACTTATAAAGTAACTGTATGCATTAACATCTGTTATAGCATCAGGCTAATGTAAATAATGTACATGGTTATTTAAGATGTTATGTATAAATACTATGGAATGAATTGAAATGTATTTGAAAAATAAAAAAAAAAGATTTTGAGAAAAAAATTGTCATCCTTTTATATGTGTACATAGCATGTGTGTTATGGGGAAGCATTATTTAGAATCTTTCCATAGACTTTCAGTCTAGGTTGTTCATTAAACTGCTATGATTTACATACATAAGTTGCAGTTTCATGTAATAGTCTGTGATTTCTTCTGGAAGAAGCTGTTCATACACAGAAGAATGTAACAATTGATAGGAAATTTTCACTTTCTTTCAATTCAGCCTTCACTAAACAAAGCATAATACTGTTACAGATGGATACAGAACAAATACTTCAGTACAGTAATGTGCACTATGATAATTTTCTGCAAAATAACAATAAATAAAATGGGACTGTTTAAAAATGTATACAGAATTAATGCAACTGGTAATTTCTCAATAAAGTATGTGCTGGTCATTCATTCAATACTGCAACCGCCCCCCCCCACCACCTCCACTCTGACTAGATCGTGGTGCCTGCCTGAGTTCAGCCATTTGTATGCAGAGTTGATATTCTGAAAAAAATTACTGTCTTATAGAATTAATATACTAATGAATATTTTTTTGGGATACGCAACAAAAATCCTTCCTTTACAAAAATGTCTTCATGAACTTCAACTGCTTCCTAAGGTAATGCATACTGTAAATGAAATTGCTTGGCAATGCAAATATTTTTTGTTTGTGTATAATTATATACATTCATATACAAGAAAAATAATTGCATGTTTATCGATGCAGATGTACATGTCTACCTGATAACACCGACACACCAAAACACCGAGAACAAAATAACTGACACGACAAAACCGAAAGTTCAAAAACATGAAACTTCACATGCCCGACAAACCACAATCCCAACAATCAACAAAACAAATAACTTTTCTGAAAAACACACACATAACACAAGCACACCAAAAACCTTGCAAACCTACACTAAACCTTACATACACAACTATATATGCACTAATCTTAACACAAACCCTAACCCTAAAGTCCACCACTATCGCACACTTACATTACCCGCACCCTAACCCTAACTCACTTAATCAGCCCCTAACCCTTAAGTCTGTCACTATTGCACACTTACCTTACCTGCACCCTAACCCTAACTCACTTAATCTGCCCCTAACCCTTAAGTCCTTCACTATCACACACTTACCTTACCCGCAACCTAACCCTAACTCACTTAACCCGCCCCTAAACCTAATGTCCGTCACTATCGCACACTTACCTCACCTGCACCTTACCCTAAAATCCATCACTATCACGCACTTACCTTACCCACACCCTGACCCTAATGTCTGTACCTATCGCACACTTACCTTAACATGTTGGTGTTCTCAGCGTCGGGATTCTCAACTGTCGGTCTTCTCTGTTGTCGATCTTCCGGTGTCGGTTATCTAGTTTTCATTCTTCTCAGCTTTCGGCATTATCAGCTAGACCCATATATATATATATATATATATATATATATATATATATATATATATATATATATATATATATATATATATATATATATATATATATATATATATATATATATATATATATATATATATATTTTTTTTTTTTTCCTCATACATATACATGTGCATTTATACAGAGAATTATGCTATCAAATAAACATCCCATATATTTTCATACAGATGTATTCCTATATAGAGATATTTTTATGCTTTCTTTTGCACTGTTATGATAGCATTATAGATATATTTGCAGTTTTTTCTAGCAAAAACCTCCAATTATGCAATCTCCTTATGGTTTATTTTTTTAAACCAATTTTTACTATTAAAGAAAAGAAAAACCCACAATAATACATAATACAGAATTCCAGCCTTCTCATCACTGCCTGGTCTTCCCACTCAACCAGCTGATCAGGCCTATGCTTCTGTAAGTCATCATACCAGTGTCTGCATTGTTGGACAGAGCAGGTGATCCTTGTTAGAGATGACAGATGCTCACCCAACTCCTGACAGATGTTGATTTTTTCTGGTCAGATCCTATAATGTTCACTGGATCTTAGCCCAGTATGAGTCACTCTGAAGGTAGACCATTTATCTGACCAGCTTTTGCAGATGCTGTCATCATTTGAAGTGCCAATACCAGAATGAAGAAAGTATAACCAGGGCTGTGGTTAGCAGAGTTCAAAACACTCCCACAGGGGTTAAACATCACCCTAACCAAGCCCAGTTAACAGGCAAAGGCATTAGACCTAGTATAGTTATTATGGGTTTGTTTGGTTTTACCAGAAATGCTTTGTCACCAACATATGTTTTAAAGAATGCATTCACATTTCATTTCTACATAAGTCATTAATGAAATCATCAGGATTTTTATTATACTTACTTACTGCTGCTGAGCATTATTTTTGCTGACATTTCGGAGTATTACACCTAAATGTCATTTATACATGCCTTATGCAGTATATCAACAGTATTATTATTATTATTATTATTATTATTATTATTATTATTATTATTATTATTATTATTTATGTATTGTTTTTTGGGCAGGAGTGCTTTTGCAGAAATAAATATTCCTCTGTGTGTGTGTGTGTGTGTGTGTGTGTGTGTGTGTGTGTGTGCGTGTGTGCGTGTGTGCGTGCGTGTGTGTGTGTGTGTGTGTGTGTGTGTGTGTGTGTGTGTGTGTGTGTGTGTGTGTGTGTGTGTGTGTGTAACAACTATTATTCAATGTTGAGTGCACTGAGGTGGCAATGGATGTCAGATGACGCTAGATGGCCAGGTATAATTCATGATTACATTTTGATACATACTAAGCTGGGCATAAATCCCTACATCACTTGAAGGGTTGCCAACTGGCTTACTGACAGAACCCAGACTGTAAAAGTAGCCGACTCCAAATCCAGCTCCTGACAAGTGACAAGTGAAATACTTCAGGGTTCAGTCCTGGGACCGCTCTTGTTTGGCATCTACTTCTCTGAAGTATAGGCCAACACTAAGGAACTGTGGCTAACAAAGTTTGCAGATGACTGCAAACCGGGAGCCATTACTGAATCCCCAGATGATGTGGATATTCTACAAAAAGGCCTTACAGAAACAGATGCTTGATGCCAGAACCAAGGGCTCAAGCTTAATGCCAAGAAATATATAGTTATCCCCTTTGGAAAAAAACATGTACACATGAATTACCACATAGGTGGCAGTACAGTAAACACCAAAAGTGTGATGAGAGACTTAGGGACACAGGTGGAAAGTGGTCTCACCTTTGATAACCAAATCACCGTAACAGTCAGGAAATCCTTTTATGTGGCACACCTCATCATTAAGGGCTTTTCATCCAGAAAAAAAGAAGTCATTGTCCCACTGTACTCATCCATCATTAGACCCATTATAGAGTACTATGCCCCGTTTGGTATGTACCTCACAAGACATCTGCAACAGCTGGAAAGGCCGCAGAAATACCTCATTAAAAGAATCACAGGCCTAATGCAGATGCCCTATACTGACCGTCTAAGAAAACTCCAGCTATACTCTGTGTCATATCATCCACTCAGTGGCAATCTCTGCTTAACATACAAGGCCATGTCAAACCCTGAGCTCTTGGACATGCTCCACTTAAAGAAATCCCAATCCCTCAGAGCCACAGAGCCTACATGAAGAGAGACATGGAAGAGCTCTCTGATCACATAGCGCAGGTCGGTATGACCCTGACCCTGATTAGCATCCTGCTCTCACCAAGAATGATAGCACAGTATAAAGAAAAAATTCTCGATTTCAACAATTGGCTAAGTTTCTAGTGTCACTCAAAGGGTATCCAGTGTCTATCTGCCTGGGATGACATGCTCAACAAGCCACGCTGCTTTGCTAGAGACAGCTTGCACCTGTCACCCTTAGGCTTTCGAATACTGGCCAAGGGTCTTGCCACCCCCATAGTGCCTTTTTTAGGCAAGGCTCAAAAGACAAACCCACCACCATAAATAGCACAAGTAACAAAAAACTGAGGGTAATGCTACTCAATGCCAGAAGTCTAAACCTCAAAATACATGCACTCGAGTCCCTCCTCAGTATGGAGAAAATCAATATATGTGCAGTAACAGAAACCTGGTTTAAGGCTCCAGAGAGCACACCAGCACTACCAGGTTACAACTCATACCATACATTTCAGCCACAGAACCCACACCAAAATACAAAAGGCGGGGGAGTATCCATATTCATCAAGGATACCCACACCTCCAGGTTAGTGGCAGAACACAATGTTTCAGAGATCATCCACGTGCAACTAACAATGGGCAAAACTGGAATTCAAATTGTAGCTACCTACAGATCACCCACCATGTCCCAGGACCCCCATTCTGTGTTTCTGGAAACAGTGGGAAACATAAAGGTCCTACCAAACACCCTAATATTGGGTGATTTCAATTACTCAAACATTAACTGGGAGAACTACTCAAGTACTAACTCCCTTGCCCAACTTTTCCTAGAATTGATAAACTCAAATGCCCTAGTTAAACTGGTCAACATTCACACCAGAGGTGACAACATATTGGGCCTGGTAATCACCAACATGGACGACTGGTATTCCACACCAGAGGTCAACCACTCGCTGATTAGATCTGACCATAAACAAATCACTTTGGATATCCATATTCCGCCCCCACCCCCGGACAAGAAAACCACCATGAAAAACTTTTCAAAAGCAAACTTCACGTTACTTAAGACCGAGGTGGAAAGTTTCAAAGTCCCCATGCTGAAGGATAATACTGTCCAAGCTGCAAAATCCTTTACTAATGCATTCTATGGGCAGCTACAAGAATGCATGGATCGTGCCATCCCAAGCAAAACCAAGACTCATTCCTACAAGAAAAAGAAACCAGTCTGGTCGACTCCTGCTATAAACAAGCTATACAATAGAAGGAGGAAACTAGTACAGAAAAGAGTAAAATCGCAAGAGGGGAAGACATCCCTGATCAGTATCAGCAAGAAACTACGATCCCTCATAAAATCATCCAAGGTGAGCTTTGAAAGAAAAATTGCCAAGGACTCCAAAGATAACCACGGGGCATTCTTTAGCTATGTCAAGAATCTAAGTGGCAATGCTCAGATCTGCTCAGAGGTAGTACAGAATGGCACAAAATACACTGAAATGACCAATATTACCAACATCCTGGTAGACAGGTTCAGCACAAACTTCACCCCCCCCTCACCCCCAAAACGGCCCATAACCATACCAGAAGAATGTAGAGGCCTTGAAATCACAGACACTCAGGTTAAAACAGCCCTCTCCAAAGCCAAAAACACAGCATCAATGGGACCGGACGGTGTCCCAGGCTACGTCCTACACAAGCTCAAAAACGAACTAACCCTCACCTAAACACACTGTTCAAACTCAGCCTCTCCACAGGCTACATACCCATACAGTGGCACACAGCAACGGTTATTCCACTCCACAAAGGTGGAGCCACAACCGACCTAGGGAACTATTGCCCTATAAGCCTGACTAGCTTGGTCTGCAAGGCTATGGAGTGCATCATCATGGAACTCATTAACAGAGACATTGGAAACCTCCAAACACTGGACTCTACCCAGTTTGGCATTGTTAAGGGTAGATCATACCTTCTAAACCTGATGGACTTCTTTGAGACAGTTACCAAGGCTATAGATGAGGGAAAGGTGGTACACACAGCCTACCTAGACCTTGCTAAGGCATTCGACACCATTCCCCATTCTGGTATTATAGAAAAGCTCACCAGCCTGAACATAAACCCCTACGTCACAAGATGGGTTGCCAACTGACTGGCTCACCACAGAAGTACCTCACCAAGAGGATCACTGGGCTCAAACAGATGCCCTATGCAGCTCGACTGAAGAAACTCCAGTTGTATTCGGTTGCATATCGCCTACTCAGAGGTGATCTCTGCCTGACATACAAGGCCATGTCCAACCCAGAATTGATGGACATGCTCCACCTAAAGAAAACCTTATCCCCTAGAGCCATATGCTCTAGGGATCTAAACCTCACCACAACAATAAATAGGACGTGCTGTAGGGATAGATTCCTGTCCCATAGACTTCCCATGCTTTGGAACAAGATCCCAATCTACATTAAGCAGAGCTCCTCGCTAACACTCTTCAAAAGAAACCTTGATGAGTGGATAGGAAACAGAAAGTTTACCTCGGGGATCAATTCAGTGGCTCTGCTGGACAGAGGCACAGGGAACGAATCTAAGGGGGAGGCGAAAGCCAACACATTCTGGCTAGGCTTCTAAACTCCTTCGGGTAGATAGCCTAGTATCAACCTATGAACCTATGAACCTAAGAACATGCTCCATGGATCTAAACCTTGTCATTGCAATGAACAAAGCATGCTGGAGGGATAGGTTCCTGACCCAGGGACTCCCCATACTCTGGAATATGCCCAAACATGTCAAGCAGAGGGCCTGCTTGGCCCTCTTCAAAAGGAACCTTGACAATTGGATGGGAGATAGGAAATTCACCCTGGGGATCACATCAGTCACCCTGGTAGACAGGGATCCAGGGAAGTAAATATTGTGGGAAGAAATATCCAGGAAATTGTTATGGCTAGGCTTGTATAGGCCCTAGGGCCAATAGCCTAGTACCATCCTATGAACCTATGAACCTAATTTGCATACAAATGTTCAAATGACCCTGAACTTGCATGAATAAGTTTAACACTGCCATATTAACTTAAAAGTTACAAAGACATGTATCTGGAACATTTCTCCCTGGGCCTCCACCGAAAATTGGCTTGTTCCACATCGGACTTTCCCAATAAACAAATGTTAAATAAAAAAAATAGTAACTTGCAACTACTCAAGTTAGGTTTCAAATGACTTAGTAAACCACAGACTTTTTAAACTTTATTTATTTATTTATTTATTGTCATTTGTTTTCTAGAAAGTCCAACTGAGCACAAGTCCCATTTTTTGAGGAGCATGTGGAGAAAAGGCATAGTTACAATGAACAACAATAAAAATTCAAGCATTACTTTGCAGGTATTATTGGGATAAATAGCAAAGGCATTTATCATATACTTTACAAGTTATATTAATTTACATAAGTCAAAGACATTTTAACATGTAATAGCTGGAGATACAAGAGCAATGATAATGCACGTACATACATACATACATATGTACATGCAAATATTTCAAACACTGGCATTAATGTCCTCCTAGCTTGCCAATACACTAAAACACTTGCTCCCATAAGAAGTGTCCAGACTGTTCTTAAAAATATCTAAACTAGTACTAGCTTTAATGTAATTTGGTAGCCTGTTCCGTGCATCCACTACTCTATCAGAGAACCAATTAGGTCACTTTTCATTGCTACAGAATCTTCTAAATAGGTTGTCTGATGATTTTCTAGTATTTTCTGATTTTCCCAAACATTCCCAGCAGTAGTTGTCTCTAAATGCCCTATATACCTGAATAAGATCTCCTCTTAGATATCTAGGAGAGACACTGTACAAGTTCAGGTATTTTAGTCTTTCATAATAACTTAAATTTTTGCATACATGGATTCCCTTGCTATATTTCTGCTGTACTCTTTCCAGTTTACTTATGCTTGTTTTCTTATAGGGTTTCCTAATTGTTATTCCATACTCAAGTTTGGGCCTAATGTAACTAACAAACAATGACTTCATTATTTTTGATTTCCTAGACTTTATAAATATTTTTATACAACCTATAGTTCTATAACCACCATTAAACAATTGGTTGATATGATTAGGAAAACTCATAGCTGGATCTACCCATATACCCAGGTCCTTAAATGAGTCTACAGTTTTAATCACTGTCTGCTGTATTAAATATTCACCTTTCAGTTTATGTCTCCCAACTCTCATATGCTTAGTTTCTGATGTATTTTTCAGCATATTATTTTCCTGTGCCCAAATGGTCAATTTAGTCAAGTTATTTTGAAGACATGCCTTATCTTTAACATATGCAATCAGTTTACCCAATTTCAGGTCATCTGCATATAGACTATAGAACACCTAAGATGAAAACTTTAGGTCTGAAAGGTACGATCTAAACACGTAAGGGCCTAGGACAGAGCCCTGTAGGATACTCTGAATGTAACCAAGAATTTCATCTGTCCAGTTGCTGTATGATATTTGCCATGTCCCATTTGTAAGCCATGCAGCTATCCATCTTGTCAAGACTATATCATTACCTAGTTGTTCTAATTTATTGATCAGAGCTTTGCGTATGACTCTGTCAAATATTGAAGTTAAATCTATATAAATTACATTACAGCACGATTTTTCATCCATAGCTGTTACATTGTTATAGAACATTGTGTTACAGGTGGTAATAGATCTATTTTCAACATATGCATGCTCATATATGGTTACCAGTCCCAGCCTATCCAATTCTAACAATAACTTATCCAATATTACCTTCTCTTTATTTTTCCACAATGTGAAAGTAGACTCATGGGTCCATATGACTCTGGGTTTTTCCTACTCCCCTTTCCCTTAAACACAGGTTTAATGAGTGCATGCCTCCAATGTTGAGGAATCTCTCCATATTTATATGACCCAGTGAATAACAAATATAATGGTACTGTATTTTCTCACT
The DNA here is from genome assembly GCF_019279795.1 of Protopterus annectens. Lineage (NCBI taxonomy): Eukaryota > Metazoa > Chordata > Ceratodontiformes > Protopteridae > Protopterus > Protopterus annectens. The sequence continues at coordinate 1,239,659,251 of NC_056737.1, read as the reverse complement.
GAAGAGTTCTCAGGTCATGGTTACTAATTCAGTCTCCTCCTGGTGCTTTGTTTGGATCCAGCTTACTCAGTTATTTTTTTAATATAATCTGATTCCAGTATCTGAGTTTACTTGGATACCACTAGGACAAGTTATCACCCCTTTTGTGGAACCAAACTGCTTTGCATAAGATTTTGTAAAGATATCTATAATCAGTTGTGTCTGAGAATACATTTTAAATCTGCACACAGTTTATCAATTTGTATGTCTTTACTCCTTCCACAACTTATGTATCTATAAAAAGGTTTCCTATTACGCTCAATATCTCTATATAACTTTTTTTCAAATTTTTCTTGATCTTGTCTCACATTATGCTTAATCTGTTTGTCCAGCTTGTTTATTTCAGTTTTTAAAGTTGTAGTTCAACCTCTCTTCCATTTCTTATAATTTGTTGTCTCTCACCTTAATCAGATATCTTGTTCTTATGGAAATATATCCCCCTGACGATGTGTGTCTAGATCCTGATGTTAAACATTTTTTTGATTTTTTTGTACTCAAACAATTTCTCTTTCAAAACATTCCACATTCCATCTCTAGGTTTTCCACTGAACACCTCACTCCAGTTAGTTTTACATAGTGACTGTTTTGCTTCCATATAATCTGTAATTAGCCTTCTGTGCATTGGCTTAGATTTCAGTTTGGCAGAATTATCTAGCAACAAATTAACATTTATATCCATAATGATCACTGCACATCAACAGTGGTAAAACTTGATCTGAAGTAACAGTAGTTGTTTTTAGGAACACAAACAGTGTCTAGTATGTTCTCCTGGTAGGTTTTTGTGCAATTTGAAGCAATTCTTGTTCCTGAATATACATTGTGAACAATTTATTTACTAATGTAGCTAAATCAATATTATTGTAGTCTGTTTCTGGTAATTGTAAGTCTCCAGCTAATAGTATTCTTCTCCCCTGTGTTTCGTGCAAGGAATGTATGACTTCCACTGGGTTATCTGCACTTGACGTTGGTGGTCTGTACACTCCAACAACTGTTATATGTTCCAGGGTTGTCTTTATTGTCACAGTTACACAGTCTATAGTACTGGTGTTAGCACTGAAAATGTAATAATCACAGGTCTCATAGCTATCTTTAATCTCTATCATAACACCTCCACCTGTTTTTTTTTGTTTTTTGTTAGAATGTCTGCTAGAGTAAAAAACATTTATTCCCTGACAGAATTACTTTCCAGTCATTGTTCCTCAACCATGTCTCACAAGCAATAACAACATCGGTCTTCTGGGAATGTAGCAAATTTTCCAATAAAAAATACTTTATTATTAATGATCCTAGCATTAACAACCATCAGAGATGAATCAAATGTTGCTGTCTGTGAACTCTTAAATTTTCGGCACAAATCCTGCCTAGTGTTTGTCAAATATTGCAAAATATCTGCTGCAAAATTTATCTTTCCTGATCTTGACAAATGCACTCCATCTTATCTGAACACATGTGCCCAAAACTAGGTATGGATGTTTTATACATTTCCATTTTTTTAAAACAGGACATTTTTTCCATGTAGGTATTTACCCCAAAAAATATTTTCATTCATGGTGACATAACTATTCTTTCTATAGGTGATTTGTGAAAAATATGTCCTACCACCAGTACAAGCTATACTATCTAGGAGGGCTGTCAGTTCCCTACTAAGTCTGAGACTCCTTGCAGATGAGATCATTTGTACTGACATGAATAAAAACAGATCTGTACTTCCTTACATTAAGGCATTACAAGACTTGTTTCACATCTTCTAATTTTGTTCCTGGCAACCATAACACAAAGTGATGTTCATTATCTTACCTGCAAATATAAGTATCAGTTCATCTAATAACTGAATATTCAATTACAAGAATATCTTTGCTGACCAGCTTTGAAGAATCTTGAACTTCTTATACAATAATATCTGTTGTATCAATTGTTACAAAGGAACAAAGGAATCCCACTGTTTTCAATGTGTATTGAATTGTCGTCCAGCTGGCATTGTAAATCCACAGCTTGAGCCATGCAGTCAACAGCTGTCTTTCTCTTCTTTTTTCCTTACAGTAATGTTCTTCAGACCTTCCACATTCAGTTTTGATTTCTTCCTTTTCACCTGCCCGTCTCTTTTTTCTACCTTCTCTTTTTAAAAATATTGTGCTTTTTTCTGTAGACTGAAGGACTTCTGATAGAAAATGTTATCATTCCCTGTAATCTGTATGTTACATAACAAAGCAGAATCCTTTTTACTACATATTCTGTTGCTCTCAAAAGCCATATCCTTCTGTACTCATCTAGTACTGTTCCTCAACATATCCTATATCTACAACCTGATCCTGCCAACTAACTATAACCACACTCCATCCTTTCATACTACTAACCATCGTAACCTACCTGTCTTACATTCACACTTCCCAATCTCTCCATGCTTATACCCCATAAAACACCATCTTTTCTTCTCTTATAAATTTATTACTCCTCACAACTATCCAAACCCTACAACAACTGCCTTAAATCTAGCTAAACTCAACCCCATCTCTAAGCAAACAAAGTACCTCCCCAACCTAATGCTATATCTGACTTCTATTCTATTATTAGGAGACATACACCCCAACCTAGGCCCATCCTCATCCCTGCCAATGAATAAATCCATACTACTTACCTCCTTAAATGCCCAAAGTATAGTTAACAAAATCCCTAATCTGCATGCCTGGCTTACATATAACAAACCAGACATTTTGTCCATCTCTGAAACTTGGTTAAAACCTCATATAAAAGATTCAGAAATAATTCCACCCAACTACTCTATAATCAGAAAAGATAGAACAAACAAAAAAGGAGGTGGAGTAGCCCTTCTATACCTATCCTCCTTAACAGTTACCCCTTACAACAAACCAACTCCCCAATTCAATAATACAGAACTACTCCTGGCTCTGCTTCAAGTAAATAAACACAAACACATATGCATAGCCTCCCTCTACATCCCCCCAGGCAACAACATTTCTACACTAGAAGATATCCTCTCCTGGCTTTCCAATAACATTAACAATGAAACTATACTTATGGGTGACATGAATATTAATTGGTCTGCAATACAGTCTCCCACAAATCCACTTAATATTAATCTTTTCAACTTTTCTCAACTGATCAACTCCATAACTCGGCCCTCAAAAAACCTCACCAGTGATAGTATCCTAGACAGGATATTAGTCTCCCACCCTCATTACTTCTCACATAGTGGCACCCTGCCTGATTCCCTTAGTGACCACTTGCCCACATTCACACACTGACTAACTTCACCCCTACATCTTACTCACAATTTTATTACTACTCGCTGCCAAAAAAACTTTAACCCCACTACCTTTTCCAACTCTCTAAAAGCAATCAACTGGTACACCCTAAAAACTCTACCCATGGAACAGGCTGTCGCCCACTTTAACTCAACTTTTCTAAACCTCTTAGAGCAACAAGCCCCCATAAAAACAAAATGAATAAAAAACAAAACTGCCCCTTGGCTAACAAAAAACACACTAGTAACTATTCCCCTTAGAGATAAGGCATGGTCATCATATCAGAAACATAGGACTCCCCTAGCCCATAATGAATACAAAACACTCAGAAACAAAGTAAAAAAAGTTATCATCTCCGATAGACAAAATTACTTCTCCATAATCCAAAACAACAACAAAACAAACCCTCAAAAATTTTGGAAATGCATGTCTACCCTCCTCAAGCCCAACAAACCAGATAACCCGAGCCCAGACCCTAACACTCCTGACATAGACTTGGCCACTCAATTCAACACCTTCTTCATTGATTCTATCTCCAAACTAACCTCATCCTTTTCATCTTCAAACCCCACCATACCCCCCACTACACCCCAATCCTCCCCTACCAACTTTTCACCCCTCACCACTGCTTATCCCCTATCTCCACTCCATCATCAGCATTCTCAAATTCTCCCCCCTCCCCCCACCATTCTCACTAAAACCTATACTCACATCCACCATAAAAAAACTACTGCAGAAACTAAAACCATGCTCTAATGCCCCTGATAACATTCCTTCTTACTTTCTCAGTATAGCTGCTGAAGCCATTGCCTACCCCATCAGCATTTTAATCAACCGTTCCATTCAAGAAAGCTCAGTACCCCAAATCTGGAAAAAGGCTTTTGTTGTTCCATTGCACAAAGGAGGCATCAATAACAATATTACTAATTTCCATCCCATCGCTATTCTATCTCCTATCTCTAAACTTTTAGAAAAGTGTATTCATCTACAACTCCTACCATACCTCTTAGACAATAACCTACTAACTCCAACACAACATGGTTTCAGACCAAGACACAGTACTATGACCGCCCTACTCTCCTTCCTGGAAGCTGTGAACAAAGCCCAGGGCATAGGACACATTGTCTCTACCCTCCTACTAGACCTCTCTAAAGCCTTTGATACTATCTCCCACAATTTATTACTAACTAAACTCTCCAAGCTTAACTTGTCACCCTCTTCTCTGAACTGGTTCACTAGCTACTTATCCAATAGATATCAAGCAGTGAGACGGAAAAAAGCCACCTCCCCTTTCATCAACACCCCAACCGGTGTTCCCCAAGGATCTATACTGGGTCCCCTGCTTTTCAATATATTCATAAACGATTTTCATAACTCTATCCTTTCAACTAAAATTATCCAATACGCAGATGATTCAACTATAATCTGCTCTGCTACCTCCATCCCCACACTGCTAAAGCTTACTCAAGATGCATTCTCAACTATCGAACAATGGATGAAAACAAATCACCTTGTACTCAATGCCTCCAAAACCAAATTAATGGTATTCACCCCCTCTAAAGCTACCTTTTTCAATCCAACTAATTTCACTATTACTAGTCACAATAATACACCCTTAGAACTGGTATCTGAGGCCAAATTACTTGGGGTCCAAATTGATAGTCAGCTTAAATTCAATTCCCATCTTCAACTAAATATAAAAAAAACCCACCAAAAACTCTGCATGCTCTACAGACAGAATCGTTATCTTACACCCTCCACCAAACTCACCATATCTACCACATTTATCATCCCATCCCTCCTCTATAGAGCCCCACTTCTAACTAACCTACAATCTTCTCTCAAAACACAACTCTCCTCTTGCTATAACAAAATTGTCAAATTTGCTACCTCCCATAAGTCCTCCTCACACCACTGTTCAGCTCTACACAAACTAAAATGGTTAGAACTACCCAATCACCTCACCTACGTCCAACTGATTCTTGCACACAAGCTCACCTTCAACCCTCCCTCTGCCCATCCCTTTCCTCTACCTTCAAAATGCACCTCCCTGATAGAATTCTAAGATCTAACAATCAAAACTTAATTGAACTGTATAAACTAATTCATCCCCCTGGAAAAAAATCTCTTATCTTACAGTCTTGCTCGTCTCTGGAACTCCTTACCCACATCCATTCGTACCATCACAAATCACTTCTCATTCAAAAAATCCCTTCACTCACACCTAATTTCCCAGTGGGAATGCTCCTGCTCCCACCCAACATAATCTCCTCATACTGGGAATTTTCACTTCTCCTCCCCTATTCATAATGAGAATTTCTACTTACTCTCTTAAACTCATAGATCTTGCTCTTGCTTGTATTAGCTTTTTCTGAATATTTAAAGGTACCTTAGTGTAAATATACCCTCTGATGGAAAAGGTTCTCTGTTTCTATATTGAAAGGTTGTATGTCAGCTCATATACCTTTTTCTTGATTGTATTAAGCTACTCATCCTGAATGTATGAAAGATATCTCCAGTGTAACCCATCCTAAGTTGTAAAAGCCTCTCAGTTTCTATATTGTAAATTGTTTTCAGCAATACAAGATTGTAATATTTGTATATGTTTGTACACTAGTCTACTGTATTTCCAAGTCCATAGGAATTGTATAATTGAAACTAAATACCTTATTGTAACCTTGCTAATTGTTTTTGGAGCTTTTCTCCCCAGGACTCCATTGAAAACGGGTTCTTTTGGCCCAATGGACTATCCTGGTAAACCAACTGCAAATAAATAAATAAATAATAAATAAATATTCTCTTTCCTTTGCAGTCATTGGTCAGTTTCTTTTTCTTCCTTGTTATTTGTTGAGAACTTCTTCCTTTCTCTCTTTTTTGTTTTCTTCTAAACAAACCGGATCCTCAGATTGCTGAGTACTTGCATCCACAATTCCAAAATTGTCAGGGGCATCATCATGTTTCATAGGTGTTGAATGATCTTTGCAGACAATAGATGCATCATTTCCTAAATCTGTTCTATTTGTTCTATGTCTAACATTATTTATCTCATCAGTTCAGTCATTAATTTATGAAACAACAGTTCTCCAAGCCATGCCAATTGCACAAGTGTAATCATCATCAAGTCTAGATTTACTTCTAACAATGGTAAGCAAATTATCTAACTTTTAACACGAGGAACACAGATCACAAGTGTTATCAGCTGTTATGTTTAAATACGCATTACATTTATTACACTGTACAAGATATTTGTGCATTGAAAAAACATTTATTGCATACACATTTAAAGAATCCACATTCAGCTTCAAATTAATAAAATATTATAAAAGAAAAGACTAATCAAAATCAGTAACCACAGAATTCAAAGAGAACTTAAATCAACCTTTATGGCAAAAATCACACAAACAATATACGACTAAATACTAAAATATGTACAGTAAAGTTGCTCTGACCATACAAGTTCTGCAAGCGAGACAAAAGCTGTACTTCCTTTATGTCTCTCTATCGCTCGCAGTCACACTTCTTTTCAATGGTAAAGATCAATAAATCACAAACCAAGGTAGGATTGTTTAGATATGCTCTAGATTTTCTTCTCTGTAGTCATGTGAATGTGTAACTGTCTAGGCTCCTTGGGATAGGCTCAGTATATGTATATTGTCATTAATGAAGTAGGATATCACTAGATATAACAGCAAAAACAGGTATATCTATAAATAGATAACAGCAAATACAGGAGGAGGAAGGGTATAATTAGAAAAAAATCAGGAAAAACACAAGTAGAAAAAGTTCTGATAATGGAGAGGTTGAGATAACAGTAAATAGGTAAAACGATGAGGTAGGTAAGAAGAGGGTATTATTAGGAGGGGATTGCAGATATAGGGTAGTTGGAGGAAATGTTATGGGGATGAAAGAGAAAGAGACAAAGATGAGAAAGATGAAAGACTCAGGGTGATTGATAGAGAGGTTGGCAATGGAAAAAAAAAAACAGAAAGGTGGGTTTAGTCAAGATGGGAGCATGAGCATAGCCATGAAGCAGTTAGTTGATGTTTTAATTTATGTTTAATATGTGTGGTAATGTTGTCTTGTTTTAGGGTTGGTGAGATGGAGTACCAGTGCTTGGAAAACATAGGTTGAGTAAATTGAGCCACCTGCAACGTTATGACATTTGGTGCTGGTCAGGAGCTATTTGCTCTGTCAGCAGAGATTCCTAGGAGGGTGTAGTGTTTGAGGATGACTTGTAGTGATGGCCAGATGTCAGGATTGTGTATTATTTTGTGGACACTAAGCAGTTGTGAGTAGGTAAGGTAATTAGGTAGTTTGTGCCAGTGTAGGCACTTCAGTGGCTCCCTATTGAAATGTCAGCACTCGAAATGCTTGAGTACTGACATGGCAAAAAAAAAAAAGACTGAAAACACAAGAGATGATTGAATCCTGCATATTACTTTTCTTAAAATTTCTTTTTGCAGAAGGCAAGCCTCCCATCCTCCCATGTGGGGGGCAAGCCCCCACACCCCCAAAAAAAAATATATATATATATATATATATATATATATATATACATATATATATATATATATATATATATATATATATATATATATATATATATATATATATATCAACTCTGAGATTACAATTCCTTTGGAGAAAAGGAATATTCTGAAAAATGGCATCCCAGACTTAGTATATGTAAGTCTGACCTTTCGGCAATTCATTCTTTGTATGCTGGGACTCACTCTAGCAGGTCTCAATATTTCAAATGGTTACCACTTCAGCACTAGGCAGTGGTATGAATAGTATGGTAACTTGGATGCAAACATAGTTTATAGTAGCAAACCTCTAGATTATTTATTAAGGTTGAGTGACAGTTAGGATGGGTGCTGCACAGAGAAGTGAAGGGAGAAGAGAAGATGTTGCTAAAGAATTCCTAGAGTAGTCAGTGAAAAAGGGATTGTTTCTGTAGAGGAAGACCAACTTTTGGTGCGTTTTCTTGATGACTTGAGTGATATGTTGAACATAATTTAAGTTATAATTGATGTATTTATTTATTGACATTCGATTACTGGGAAAGTCTTAACTAGGTAGAAGCCCATTTTTATTGGAGACCCAGGGAGACAAGCTCCAAAGTATTACAAAACATTTTAAGAATAATAATTTCACATTCTTTAACAATTATACAAAAAATGAATACAGTTTAAATAAATATACCAAATAAGACATAATAAGAAAACATTGGTTAAGAGGAGATGCAATTTAAATGACAGCCATTTAATAGTTAGACAACTTATAATCAGTTTACAAAGAAATTAAAGGTAAGTTAGTGTAATACAAAAAGGAATTGCAATACAAAGTGAGAGAAAAGCAGGCTTATGGTATATTTAGAGAGAAGCCAGAAGAGAGAAACTAGTAAACATAAGGAAGTGAAGAAGGTATTTGCTGGTATTTCTATTAAGATAGCAAGAAGCTTTGTGTTAGAAATTGTTTCAAATTAGGTGTTATTTGTTGATGTGATGCAGAAATATTGTTTCTGTGCCAACATAGATTTGGATAAAAACAGTATTATTATTATTTATTTTTGTAGATTTAAAGTAGTTGGTAGTCATCTAGTGAGACCTCAGCTGAGGAAAGGAGTCCTGGAATATCTTGTGAAGTAGCAGTAGACTTAGTTCAGTGCATGGTCTCGTCTGCATATTGTAATATGGTAGCTTCTTTGGCAATTTTATGAAGATTATTAGTAAATGTGTTGAATAGTAAGGAACCTTGAATAGATCCCTGAGGAATACCAACAAAGAGAGACCTCATTTCAATTTTGCCTGGAGTCTGTTGGTAGGATAGCTGTGGAACCAGTTAAAGGATGAGTGGGGCAGTCCTAAGGAGAATAGTTCATGGAGCAATTGTTGGTGTGAAACTGTATCAAATGATTTTGACATGTCTGAGAAGAAGGAGGATACAGATTGCCTGTGTTTATGTTAGATTTTATGATTATGGTAAAACTAAGCAGAGCGGTATTGTTGCTGTGGTGGGGTCAGAAACCATGTTGAATGCTGGAGAGAGATTGTGATTGTGAAGGTGGGAAAGAAGTTGGAAATTAATGCATTTTTCTAATATTTTGTAAAGCCATGGTAGCACGACTATGCCAGTAACTGAAGAGGTCAGTGGATGTTCCTCTTTATGCAGTGGTATGAAATGGGATTTTATTCCAGATGGCAGGGATGTAGCTTTCTGTAATTTATTTGTTTATGAGAACAGATGCAGTGATCCTGAGATAAGCTGGTGGCAATTTGTCAGCAGCTGGGGTGGATTTTTTTTTTTTTTTTTGGTTTTAACAGGTGTTTTTTTTTTTTTTTTTGATAGATGAGGCAAATACTGGTTGTAGAAAGATAAGATTTTTGTGGTGATTCTGCTGTTTGGGATAGTGAGGCTGTTGGGTGGTTTGTTTTTAAGTAGAGAGAGGACAGAGTATATGAAATGTGTATATTGACTGAGTTGCTGTTGGTAGTTAGTGAAGGAGTTATACAATGGCTTGGGTGTAACAGTCTTTTGACTGTGTTCCAGAAAAGCTTAGAGTTCTGTTGGTGATAGTCTTTGATACTGAAAAAGTATTTAGTTTCTCTGATCTGATTTTTTGTTTAAAACATTTTCTAAACTATCTAAAATATCGCCACCTTTGTGGTGTTTTGCCAGTAGGCCATGCTTTCCAAGCTTTAACTGTGTTTTGCATGAGTTGCCTGGTTTTTCTTGAGAGCCATGGGGAGGGACTGGATCTGATCCATTTTGATCTGATGGGAGCTAGTTTGTATAGTAACCTATGTGTTGTTAATGTGAGCTACAGTGTTACCTGGGTCTGTATTAGAACATTGAAGTTTCAAAACTTCGAATGTTCTAATATCGACCCCTATTCAGTGAAAATATCGAAGCAACAGAAAACCGAATTTTTTCCTAGGGAAAAAATTTGGTTGCACATTTCTGTTGCTTCGGTATTTTTAGTGCTGTGGTGGAAAGTTACGGGTCGAGTTCAGGTAAGTGTGCGATTGAGTGCGGGTTAGTTTAGTTAGGGTTAGGGTGTGGGTTAGGTATGTGTGTGATTTTGTGGACGTGAGGGTTAGGGTGGGTTAGGTGAGTTAGGGTTAAGGCCCAGGTCAGGTAAATGTGCAATTGTGTGGACATGAGGGTTAGGGCGAGGTAGGTGAGTTAGGGTTAGGGCATGGGTGTAGTGAGTGTGCAATAGTGACGGACCTTAGGGTTAGGGTTTGGGTTAAGGTAAGTGGATAGTTAGTGGTGTGTGTATAGTTTAGTGTAGGGTTAGGTGCAAGATTTTAGGTGTATGTGTGTGTGGATTGCTGTTTGTTTGGTGTGCTTGTGTTATGTGTATGTGTTTTGGAACAGTGAATTTTTTCCCTAGGAAAAAATTTGCTGTTCTGTATGTTCGATGTTTTCGGCTTTCGCTGAATAGGGGTCGATATTAGAACATTCGAAGTTTTGAAACTTCAATGTTCTAGTATAGACCCTGTTACCTAAGTGTAAGTATTTTAGAATATCCCACTTGTATTTCTTGAGTTAGCTAATGAAGGTGTCATTATTGAAGAAGGAGAGTGTACATACATTATTATAGATTATGTGTTTATGTGCATGGGCGGCCGTGGTGGTGCAGTGGTTAGTGTTGCTGCCTCACAGCAAGAGGTTCTCTGGTTTGTTCCTCGACTGGGGTGCCTTCTGTGCAGAGTCTGCATGTCCTCCCTGTGGTCATGTGGGCTTCCTCCAGGTGCTCTGGTTTCCTCCCACATCCCAAAGACATGCTGTAGGTGGATTTGGCCCTAGACATGAGTTTGTGTATTTGTGTGCCTTCTGTGGAAGGTTGGGTGCCAGGCTGGTAACTCGACACTGTAAAACTCCACTGCCAATCGTGAGTGGACAGGTGATCCACTGTGGTAACCCCTAACCGGGAAAAGTCAAAAGAAGAAGAAAATGTGTTTATGTGCATGATTAGATTGTTTCATGGTAAAGGTCACTGATGGCAGTGGGTAGGCAGCCAGTAGTGCTAATTTTGTTAGGGGTTTTGGCGAGAACCTAGTCCAGTATAGATTGTTTCATGGTAAAGGTCACTGATGGCAGTGGTTAGGCAGCCAATAGTGCTAATTTTGTTAGGGGTTTTGGTGAGAACCTAGTCTAATATAGATTCCCTGTTACTACATTTGTTTATTTAAGTAGCAGTAGTGATAGTTTGGATAAAACAAAAAAGATTGATGGAGAGTAAGGGAGAGTCAGAGATGATAAGTAGGTAGTCTATATTAATGTCCCCTATGATGATGGCTTTCATGTTGATAATATGAGAGATCCAATACAGAATTTCTTCTAGTAATAAGGTGTTGTTTCCAGAAGGGATGTAGATGGTACTGATGCATAATGTCGTGGGTTTGTTGATATGCAGAAAAAAGATAATTATTACAGAATTGGGAAGACTGGATTGAGTGAGGGGGTAGGAAATGATTTCATGCTGTGTTCTGTACATTATGGCCATGCTGCCAGCTTTAGTTATACTTTAATTTCTCTAAGTATTTTGGGTTTTTAATGCTATGATGGGAAAGGATTCCATTCCTAAGTCAAAGTATGACTACAGTTTGTGAAATTAGTATGGTTTCAGTTATTTATGTTAGCAAAAAGTGCTCTTTGCAGCAACTGCAATGTGCCAGAATTGACTCCTTCTGCAATTCTTGTGACATTACATGTATTGGTAGCTTATGTAAATAAGACTGTACATTCATTTTTATGAGACCCATTGCTTCTACCACTATTAAAAATGTCTGGGTATCCTTCTTCCAAATTGCCCTTGTTTCTGCCTGCCAATCCTAGTATTTTATGACCTTGTGTCTCTCTGTACATAAGTCACTATAAGCACTAGGTGTAACAATTTCAATGATCAATGCTACTTTTGTCTTCTTTTCACGGACTGCTATATCTGGTTTTCTTGCATCTATTTTGTGAACTTTTGATAATGGGTGATCCCATGCGATATAAACTTCATTACTTTTGATAATGGGTGATCCCATGTGATATAAACTTCATTACTTTTGATAATGGGTGATCCCATGCAATATAAACTTCATTACTTTTGATAATGGGTGATCCCATGCAATATATACTTCATTACTTTTGATAATGGGTGATCCCATGCGATATAAACTTCATTACTTTTGATAATGGGTGATCCCATGCGATATAAACTTCATTATTCTCTATAATGCTGTTGCATTATGTCTTTGTGGACTTAAAGACAATGTATGACACCCTAGAGAGGAGTTGTGGCATTGTATGAGGAAGTCGGGAGTGGCAGAGCACTATGTAAAAGTGGTACAGGATATGTACAAGGGCAGTGTGACAGTGGTGAGGTCTGTAGTAGGAGTGACATATGTGTTAAAGGTGGAGGTGGAATTATATTAAGGATCAGCTCTGATCCCTTTCTTATTTCAATGGTGATGGACAGGTTGACAGGCGAGATCAGACAGGAGTCCCCATTGACTATGATGTTTGTGGATGACATTGTGATTTGTAGCAAGAGTAGGGAACATGTTGAGGAGACCCTGGAGAGGTGGAGATATGCTCTAGAGAGGAGAGAAATGAAGGTTAGCAGGACTAAGACTATATGTGTGTGAAAGAGGGGGAGGACAACAGAATGGTGAGGATGCAGGGAGTAGAGTTGGTGAAGGTGGATGAGTTTAAATACTTGGGACCAACAGTTCAGAGTAATGCTGAGTGTGGAAGAGAGGTGAAGAAGAGAGTGCAAGCAGGGTGGAGTGGGTGGAGAAGATTGTCAGGAGTGATTTGTGACAGATGGGTACCAGATAATGTGAAAGATAAGGTCTACAAGATGGTAGTGAGACCAGCTATGTTATATGGATTGGAAACGGTGGCACTGACGAAAAGACAGGAGTCAGAGCTAGAGGTGGCAGAGTTAACAATGTTAAGATTTGCATTGTGGGTGATGAGGATGGACAGAATAGAAATGAGTAAGTATATTAGAGGGTCAGTTTGGGGTTGGACGGTTTGGAGACAAAGCCATCGAGGCAGGATTGCTTTGGTTTGGACATGTGCTGAGGATGGATGCTGTTTATATTGGGAGAAGGATGTTAAGGATGGACCTGCCAGGTAAGAAGAAAAGATGAAAGCCTAAGATAAGGTTTACAAAAGTATTGAGAGAGGACATACAGGTGGATGGTGTGACACAGCAAGATGCAGAGGACAGGAAGAAATGAAAACAGATGATCTGCTGTGGTGACCCCAAATGGGAGCAGCCAAAAGAAAGAGAAGAAGAAAATTCTCTATAATGTTGTGTGACTCATGTCTCCAATGCTTCTCAGGTAATTCAATATTGTAATGTTTGTGCAATCCCCAATGCAACAGTCTTGCCACATCATTAAGCCTTTCAGTATACAGGCCCTCTGCCAATAGTGTATCACACACAGCAACAAGATGTTTGACTGTTTCAAGTTCTGTTTTACAGAACCTGCATTTGTCTGTTTCTCTTATATGCTCAATGGACTTTGTAAATCAATGTGTATGTAGTCCACTACTTTGGTCTGCTAATATTAACCTTTCATCTTTTGGTTTAAATTCCTTAACCATTCCTGCATCTGATCCTGATCAACATGGGGCTGTAGCTGTTCCACGAGTTTTCTGCACTTGCAACTATATTTATGCCTTTTAAACATTTTTCACCTTCTCATCTAATCCTTTTGCTTATACTATTTTTTGTTGTTTGATTTTTAGCGCAGTCAATTGCTGTCTGATTATTGCCTACTTCTGGTTCAGTTTCCATCCCTGCTTGACACCAATATGCTTCTGCCAAACTAAGTAGGGAAGCCATCTTAGATTTGTTCTCTTCATGTTTCAAAACTTTCACTATGTTTGCATCTGGTGAGATCAGCAGATATATATGCAGTCCTATGATTGCAACTCTGTACATGTAATCAATTTTGAGGAGGCCCATACATCCTTCGGAATGGGGAACATATAATAATGGGGAACATATAATATTGGTATACAATGATTTTTATATATCACTTTATAAACATGAAGCATTTTTCTTGTTTTTTCTGTCCATATGATCCAATATCTTTTAGGACCAGTCAGTCACCCCAAAACTGTAAGTAAAAACAGGAGCAGCAAATTGCCATTGCATGTCAGGGCTGTTTTCAGTATTAATTTTAGTCTTCTAAAATATTCCTTAATAAGTTTTATTTGCATTTGTTCATGTTTTATTGTCGATCCTTCATCAATATTTTTTGGTGCTACAGCTTTCCTGCTTTAAATGTTTCTTTTTACACATTCATGAAGACCAAGTGACATTCTTATATCATCTGAGAAAGTTTTGACCACTCCAAGATGTGCTTTCAGGTCGTCATCTGAAGAACTATACAGTTTTAGGTCATCCACAAAAAGAAGATGAGTTGTCTTTGCACTTTGTTTTTGTCTGGGAACTAAATTGTAACCCTGACTTAATATGTTATGTGGACTGTTTAATGGGCTAAGGACAAGACAAAAAAGCAGCAGTGAGAAAGAGTCACCCTGGAATATCTCCTTTAAATTTTTATCCCTGGGATAATAATATGTCCTTTATCATGGTTTAGCTGTAAAGTGGTTTGCCACTAGGGTCTGTCTTATATAACCATAAGCACTCCTTTATCCATGATCTATATATAATCAGATTATATTTTTTTTCTTTTTTTGTACATAGAGAGGAAGACAATTTTCTCAGAGATGCAGTATGTACGTGTGTTTTAAAATAGCAATCCAGGTAAGATTTACACAAGTTTAAAAGAGCTTTGCAGTATTGCTAATAGCCAGAAAGAGCAAGATTAACATGACCAAGCAATTTTACAGCCACTTAGCCTGGACTAGTAAAGGTACAAAGACAAGAGTCAGTAAGGAAGTTTTTAAGAGCATTTTTAAACTGATTGGCATTGATAGTGGTTTTAATGGTACGAGGAAGCGAATTTCAGGTTTTTGCTACTTGGTGGGAGTACAGGGAGTCACCACAGTGTTGGTGGATTTGGTCACTTGTAGTAGCGATTTATTTGTTTAGCGTAGGCTGCGGTTAGTAGAATAGAGCTGCAGAATGTTTAGTACAGCTGAGTTTTCTCAGCCTGATATAGTAGTTTGTGTGCTATGGTTAGTTGATTGTAGGATAATAGTTGATAACAGCAATTTGTATGTGTAGTGTAGATAGTAGTTATTTAACAACAAATGATCCTTTGTTCCATATGACTTTCTATTCTTACCCTTTTGTTCTATTGCCATGATTGATTTTTCTTCTAAATGAATATAAACTCTGTCAGCATCAATTCCAGTATGTAGTTTAGATACTGTCAGAAGGCAAGCTATTGGTCTGCAGTTTTTAGGATAGCTTGCAGGGTCGGTTGTTAGGAGAAGTATTGTTTTTCCTGTTGTTAACCAGACTGGTGTTTGTTCAAATTGTACATATAAGTAGTTCTAACTCAGGGCTAAATCTTCAAGTAAAGATGTTAACATTTTTAGCCGGAAGTTAGGTACTACATCTAGACCTGGGATTTTCCTGTTAGGAGCTTTTCTTAATTTAAATTTATCTACTTCTAAGTTTTTCTGCCAGTGCTGATATCTTTAGTTTATTATTTTCAATAGTGTACAATAGCTCCTGGCCTTTTCTAATGCCATGCATTACTTTTATCGTGTCTTTCTAAGTATATTTGTTGGTCTGCTCCCTCTTTTGTACTGTTCTAACAGTGACACGTCTTGTCTTATTTGGGTTACAGTTTTCTTTATTCAATACTTCCAAGATGGAATTTGATTTCTTTCCCTTACTATCCTGTATGTTTGTGGTAAGACTTTGGGCAGGATTCACGAAGGCTTGCATGGAGTGTAAGAGACGTGCAACACTCCATGCAAGCCTCGCGATCCAGGAACAGCCCTAAACTCCGTGTAAGAGACCAGCTAAAATGTCTCTTACACGGACTGGGCGTGGACATGCTAAATACCTCACTTGCATCCGAAAGGTATGCAAATGAGGTATATTAGTGATCCATGAAGCAGAAACCAGTCCGTGTAGGAGACGTTTTAGCTGCAGAAATGTACTCACTTGACAACTGAGTACATTTCTGCAAAATCCACAATGGAGCGATGTCAGCTCCAAAAAAAGGTTGCATATGATTCAGGCAGCATGCCAATGGCCAAATATGTGGCCATTGGCAAGATAACCCGATGCAAAAATATTAAAAATATAATTTTTTTTCCGGCGATCGCCGATGTTTAAACCCAACGCAGCCCCGCGCAAATGGGCTGCCCTGTATAAAACCATAAAAAAGAAGGTTATAAACCCACAAATGTGGGTTTCATGCAATACATGGAATGACAATGCAGGGACCAGCAGACTAAAACCAACATGGCCACCGTGTAGTGGTTGCTAAGGGGGGAAGCTGAGTCTAAGACATGTAACTAAGCATTAGTAGGCAATCTCATGTAAATGAGGGTTCGGATACTGAATCTCACAGTCACATACCAAATGAGCACAGTCTGAGTAGTGTAAGAGATACAAAAGGGGGAGGAATAGAGTAGGAGATAGGTGACATCACAGGGGGGAATGGTAGAAAGAAATGCAGTTCATTGGAGGCCAGTGTAACATGACAGATGACAGGCACAGATCATGGAAAGAGGTGTGCCACTAGATAAGTCATGGAATGTCAAGAAATGGAAGGTGTACACTGTTACCTACACCAAAGTTTCTTGCCGGCCGTGCATGCGCACGTGTGCACGCCATGAAGTGCGAGTACGACAGTGTGCGTGCGTGTAAGGCAGTGTGAGCGTGTTGGGAGATGTTTAACACTGTTTGCGTGGGTGTGCGCGTGTGTAAGGCAGGCTGAGTATGTCGGAGGCTGTTGGCAGACGTGCAACAGTGTTTGCGCGGGTGTACGCGCGTCTACATCCGAATAAGTAGATTCTGAACCGTGTAAGCACGTGTGCGCGCGTGTAAGCCACTGTGAGCATGTTTCAGATAGTATGCAAGTTGCTCCCCCCTGAGGAAACAGAGAGGAAAAAGGAAGCAACAGAATTAATAGGAAGCTAGCAGGGATAACTGCTGAAGCTAGCAGGTGAAAACAATTAGAAGCAGGCAATTACACAGGCAGAATAGTAGCCCAGCCCAGCACTTAAAACTCTGCAAACAGTAGTGCAGGATGTTTCCATTAAGAGACACTGCAAGACAGGAGTAAGCTAATAGAAGTGAAAACTGAAAAAGCTTCACTCAGAGCAGAAATGTTAGGGGCTGCCATAGCTGTCATAATGAGACATAGGCGACTTGCTGAGGGTGGTGACAATGCAGATGGTGCCAGACAACCCACAGTGAGGAGACAGAGAAGAGTGTACAGGCCCAGGGTCACCTACCACAGGTTACATGAGCTGGAGATAGTAGAGCGCTATAGAGTGGACAGAGAGCTCCTGCAGCAAATTGTTGAGCTGTGCAGGCCACGCCTCACACACAGAACCAACAGAGGAATCCATCCCAGTGGAAACCAAGGTATGTGTTGGCCTAAGAATACTAGCAACAGGTACCTTCCAGAGACCAACTGGCGATATGATGGGGATATCACAGGCATCAGCCTCCAGGGTACTACACCAGTTCCTGGATGCCATGTCAACACATGTCGGTGATCATGTATATTTCCCCAATGCCCGTGAGGTATTGGCCAGCAATATGCGTCTCTTCCAGCAAATAGCGGAATACCCTGAGGTACTGGGTGCAATAGACTGCACGCACATACACATCAAAGCACCAGCCGGTGAGCGGGGTAGGGCCTACATTAACCGCAAGGGCTTCCCCTCCATAAACTGCCAGGTCGTGTGTGATGCCCAGGGCATAATAATGAATGTGTGTGCTGGCTGCCCTGGGAGTTATCACGATTCCCACATCTGGCATTTGATGCAGCTGTACCAGACATTTGCCAATGGGGACATCCCACACGGACACCTAGTGGGGGATGCAGGTTATGCACTGGAGCCATGGCTGATGACACCCATCAGAAACGCACACACACCTGAACAGGAACGTCATAATGAGGCACACGCACAAACACATAATGTGATAGAGCGTGTGTTTGGGCTGCTCAAGTCACGGTTCCGGTGTCTGGACACATCTGGTGGAGCCTTGCAGTACACACCAACTACATGTACCCAAATTGTCATGGTATGTGCTATGCTACATAATATGATCTTGCGAAAACAGCTGCAGCAGGACCAGCATAGGGCTGGGCCAAACAGCCCCCCACCATTGCCAAGGCCATCACAGGCAGGCGTGACTCAGAGGAGGAACAACCTGAGCCTGCCCCAGTAGGCAGAAGGAGGCATGCCCAGTATGCCCTGGCCTTGGCAAAGAGGCAACGCATAGCACATACACTGGCTCAGTAGGAACCCTGGGAATGATACCCCTCTCTGACTCACTCATATAGTAACAGGGATGCCTAACATGACACAACCTGCTCTCAAACATGTACAGGGAGTGTAGTATGTGCATCCGACAGAGGCAGCCCTGCAGCACCACCTGAGGCATGATTGCCATGTGTTAAGCAATGTAACACCATCTAGTATATGCAAACATGAAGACCCTGCCTAACATCTCACCCTCACCACGCATGATGCCACACTATGAAGACAAGAAGATCAAGTACAATAATTGGCTGAAGTAATGCAGTCAGTCAAAGGGGAGCCAATGTGTTACAGGCTGGGAAGATATGCAGAGTTTGACATGATGCACCACCTGCTAGGGGTGGCATGCACCTATCATGCCATGCCCCATGGATACTGGCAAAGGCTGTCAGTACCCACAGCATGCCCTGAATAGGTAAGTCTCAAAACACAAACCCAACCTCATAGGTTCTACAAGGGATAGGAACCTAGATGTAATACTACCCCATGACAGATGTATAAACAGCAAGATGTGTGCAGTGTAAACGCACACAGTAAGGAGAATGTAGATACCAGTCCTGTAATAGAAAACTGGGCAAGGCTCACATCAGCACCCTAACACTACCAGGTCACACCTCATACTGTGCTGTACAGCCGCAAAACATGGAACAAGCTACAAAAGGAGGGTGACTAGCAATAAATGGCAAGGATAACCACACCCCCATGTTGGTACCACAACAAGAAGCAGCATGGAATATCCATGGTCAAATACCAATGGCTAAAACTGCCTCGCAGTATATAGCCTGCTGCAGACCACTGTCCTAATACCAGGAACAGCACCTGGCCTATGTCAGAATACATGAATATATCAAGCCCCCCCAAACCACATTATATTGCTAGACTGAAAATACCCAGACATACACCGGTAGCATTGTACTAGCACCAACACAGTAGGAGAAAATTACCCAGATTCCATAAACCAAAATGCCCAGGAACAATGTACTACTCCCACAAGAGGGGTAAGCATACTGGATGTGATAATCAGCAACATTTGTACTGGATGGCAAGATGAGAAGTGTACCCCTCACTGGTAAGACCAGACCATAGAGTAATCACACAGGATATACACACCCTGACCCCAGTCCCTGGCCAGAATACCACAGTGAAAAACATGTGTAAAGTATAGGTTGCAGCCCTCAAAACCGATGTTGAATCCACAAAAGGCCCTGTGCAAGTGCAGAATATGGGACACACCACAGAACATGTTATACAGGCATTCCATGAACACAGCCAGGAATGCTTTGAGTATGCAATCACAAATAACAACAACACACAATGCCATACACGCAGGCATCTGGCATGCTGGCCTCCAGCCATTACCAAACCATGCAAGAGAATGAGGAAGATACCACATGACAGAGCAAACATAAAAAGGGAAGTAATCACTGACCAGTAGTATGGCAACAACATATGTCCACACATACAATCCACTAAGTCCAGCCACAACAAGTATAATCTATGAATCCAGAGGCAATGTGACGCCAGTACCAAGTACACAGACAACCACAACACCCCCCATTAAATACAAACATATGTGATAGATGCATCCATGTATCCAAACCAGAGGTTGAGCTCCAACAACTCAGTACTGTCAACACTAGTCAGGAGGAGAAGGTAACCACATACACCACAAACCCAGTCCCACATAGACCTACCACAACTGTAAACCAAACACATAAACACAGACAAATATTCCTGGAGGCCTTAATTACAAACACACCACACCAACAGACGCCTCCAAAGTAGATCACAAGCAACCACAACCTTCAAACATAGCACATGCAACGAATAGTATGCAAAGCTGGTGTGCCAAACAGTCACAGGCCCGAAGGAGAAACAACATGCCTGATACAGTCGTAATAGGTGTCTGTATAGGCAGACACACAGCTGTCCCACTCACCAGACTGAACAAGGGAAAGGGTAGAGTAAGCTGCTTGCAGGTGGCCACAAAATGCCACTTAACACAAGTAGGCAGGTCACCCCAAAGCAAGCAGAAATATGATGCACTCAATGTCCATGCTGGTGTGAATTACCTGAGATGTACCTCCCTGGTCAACATCAAATGAGACATGGATGGTCCCTCCGAGTATGTACCCCAGGGCAGGATGACACTGGCTGTGTGCAGCATCCAACCCTCACCAAGAATGATGCCACAGTACAAACACAGAATGATCATGTTTAACAGCTGGCACAGTTACAGCTGTCAGTCCAAGAGGGTGTAATGTGTGTCTGCTTGAGATGTCAAGCATGACAAGCCATGCTGCTGTTACAGGGATGGCTGTCAGCTGTTACCCGTGTGCGTCTGGATACTGGATAAGGCCTTTGCCGCCTCCATAGAGCCGTATGTAGGCAAGGCCAAAAAGACTACCCACCACCCTAGAAAACATAAGTGGTAGGAAACATAAGGGTAATACTGACCAGTGCCAGATGTGTAAACTGCAATATGCATGCCCCTGAGGCACTTCCCATTATGGAGAACATTGATACCTGTCCAGTGACAGAAGCCTGCTGCAGGCCTAGTGATAGCACACCAGCACTACTAGGTTATACCACATACCATGTGTTATGGCCCCAACACCTGCACCAAGACATCAAAGGAGGGGGAGTATCCATATGCAGCACAGACACCCATATAGCCAGGTAACTGACAATGCACAAAGCAGTGGACACCACCCATGTGCACATAACTGTAGTCAAAACTGCTGTACAGTCTGTAGCATGCGACAGACCACACTCTCACACACAAGAACCCCACCCAGACATCCGAAGACACTGGACAGTATGGATGTCCCACCAAATACCAGACAAGGTACACAAAGTACCACATAGGTGTCAAACCATTATGTATGCAAGGAGTCATCAGGGACCTAAGGACACAGGTCGACATTAATCTGTCATGTGACAGCCACAATGCCAATGTGGCTATGAAGACTGTTGATACTGGACACCGTATCATGAAAGGATTCACATCAACATCAACAGAGGTCACTGTGCTGCTGTACTGTTCCCTTTATCAGACCCATAATCTAGTACAATGACTCATATGGGATGTACCATACGTGACACCTGCAGCAGTTCGGAAGACCTCATAGTTACCCCACCAACAGGATAAAGGGTGTGAAATATATGTCATATGCTGCCTGGCTGTAGACACCTCAGCTGACTGCAGTCACACACTGCCTACACAGAGGCATTGTATGTCTGTTGTACCAGGCCATGTCCAACACAGGAGTAATGGACATGCTACAGCACAGGAAATCAAAGCCATTGGAGCTGTGAGAGTCACAGATGTCAACCTCAACACATAATGAAATAAGATGTGCTGGAGGGACAGATTCATAACCCATAGGCTCCCCACACCCAGAAACAGGATCCCAATCCGTGGTAGGCAGAGCCCCTCACTGACACCCCTCAACAGGAATATTGCCAAGTGGATGAATGACCGTACATGTATACTGGGGGTCCCCACTGTGTCACGACCAGACAGAGGCACAGTGAAGAACCTCATAAATGGCCATAATTGAACATAGCAAGGGGTGGCAAAAGACACACACACTCTAGCTAGGCTTACTAATGGCCTAGGGTGTCTAGCCTACTATGAACCCATGAACCTATGAAGATACAACACATACAGGACACTAAGGATAATCACAAGGCTTACCCAACTGATGGTAGGAACCATGTTGGGCATCCACAGATATGCTCCGAATCACACAGATATTACAAACAACATACCAAACACACACACATATTGCTAACATACAACCTGTCAGGTGCAGTGCAAACACCCCGAGTGCAAAATACCTATCCCAGCAGATGGTCCCCTGACATTGCAGATGCTGAGGTAACAGCCATCATCTGCAAAGCAGAACAAACAGCAGCAAAGGTATGTGATGGTGTCCTGTGCTGAGGCCAACATGGACCCCAAGAGTAATGGAATGCAAAATCACACTACTGGCCAATGTCAGCCTTACCACAGGATATGTACCCAAAGAGCAGTGTACAACAACAGTGGTCCATCACAACAAAGGTGTTGCCTGAATGGATACTCCAAACTACCACCCCAGGATCCTGACAAGCTTGTTCTGCACAGCTATGGAAAGGATCAGTATGTACCACAGACAGAAGGCTAATGTGGACCTACTGATACTGGACCCTACACACTGTGGCTGTTGTAACTGCAGAACCGTCCCCTAAACATGTCTGACCCATTTGAAGCAGTCATTAAGGTCATTGATGAGGGCTATGTGGTCGACACAGCGTAGCTGGACCGTGCACATGCTTCTAGACAATACCGTATGTGTTCAGTATGGATATGTTCATCAGCTTAAATATACACCCCTATGTCAGTAGAGGGGTTGCAAAGCAGATCAAGGACAGAACTGACATGGTCAGACATGCCACATCCATGTCAGACTACAAAGCGGATATGAGTGGCATCCCACAAGGCCTGGTCTTGGCCCCCCACCCCCGTTCTGTATACATGTCCCATAGGTATAGGCCAACATGGAAGGACTGTGACTGAGCATGTATGCAGAGGAGTACAAACAGCCCAGCATATCCAACCCCCAGCTGACACAAGCAACCCACAAAAGGGCCACATACAAACAGACAACTGTAGCCATAGCCATGTCAGCAAGCTAATCGCAGAACTGTGTATAGACAACCACCATGGATATACAGTAAGTGCCCACAAATTACCACACAGGTGTTAACCCATGAGGCACCTAACATGTAATGTGAGACCTGGGTACAAAAGGTGATAAATATCCTGCACTGGACAAACATGTGTCTGTAGTGTTTGCAGAAACATGTACCATATACCCACCCAAACATGAAGGCTGGCAGATGTAGATAAGGGGAACTCACTCTGGCTCTGCAGCCATCCTCCATCAGCATTACAACTGACTACAATAGCCCCTGTGGGATATACCGCAGCAGACACCTCCAACAACTGTAAAGTCCACAACAGTACCCCACCAGGGGTAGCAAAGAGCCTGAACAGATGCCATGTGTTGCCTGAGTAAACAAACTGCAGCCCCACACACCGCCATCCTTCCCAGCTACAGGAAAGCTGTGCCTGATGTATGAAGCCATGTCCAACCTGGAATGAATGAACATGTTGCACCTTGTACAATCTGAATGGCAGTGAGCTATCCACATGAGAGACCTGAACCCCAACACTGACTTACATAGGACAAGCTGTACAGAATGATCCATAACACAGAAGGCACCCCCACACTTCAGTAAACTCCTGGTACAGGTCAGCCAGAGTGCCACATATCAACACCCCTCAAGAGGCATCCTGATGAGTGTATGGGAGATGGTAGGCTACCCTGGGTATCACTGTTATGTCAGAGGTAGACAGAGGCACAGTATACCAACCATGACATATGTAATGGCAAACTCCAGTTACAATGTGTGTCGAAGGACAAACACACCCTGTGACTACCATCAGAAATGGCCTACGGAACATCGCTAGTGTTTGCCAATGTCCACCCATGTTGTGGAATACACTAGCAATGTTGGACGAGCCTGATGTAGGTAGTCCATATCTGAACATATTGCAACATGGTCATATGTGCACAACTCGCCCCTACACAGTCTGTTGTGCTCACTATGAAGATGTCAAGCAGTGATAGGACTAAAGCCCAGTTTACTGTCCACTTCAGTGAAAGTACCGAACCAGTACACTATACGGTACTACAGTGTTAGGTCATTATGAAAGTATGTTGAGAACTGTCTCCAAAGTATCCCATGCAATTCCTGCAGGCACAGTATAATCCCTGTTGTGGCAGACACGAAGCAGTTGGCCAGTTAGTACACAACATGACACCCAGCACACAATCATAAACGTGCGATAATGTCGAAGGTCACACACACCCAAATATGTGTTGGACTTCAGAGTGCAACATATGGAAAGCTCACACTGGGCATGCTCGCACACTTTGATAAATGAGGCATATGTCAGACAACATGCCATGGAAAGGCTGAACTGGGCATGCTCACACACTTAGGCCATATCTCTGTGTAGCAGTTGGCCACACATATCTGGTATTTGTACGTGTCAGTCCAGGAACCAACCACAACACAGCAATCAGCCCAGTGCACACAGTAAATGACCACAGAGACATAAGTGATATAGTGGATCACCGTCATATGCAAACATCTGCCACAGATACACAAGTTGGTCATAGGAACAGGGAATGCTATGGCAATAAAGACCTGCAAACAGTAGAACAGCACAACAAATAGTGTGCATCCGACAATTGAACATATGGGTGTAGAGGTCAATACTAGGCTTCTTGCCCCAGCGAATGACAGCTCAGCCAGAGTGTGCTTGGCATCTGCATCCCCAGGATAGTAGGCTACCGTGCCACTGTAAAGTAGGTCACAGAAGGCAACATGTGAGGCTAGTGAGCTGTGCCTCTGTCAAGCAGGGGCACCATGGAGGTCTCAGGGATTGAATGTGCTAAGCCACAGCCATGTTGTCGGTGTGTGCTGTGAGAGGGTTGCTGAGGATCTCTGACAGTAGGTGTCTGTCAATAACAGACTGAGGGGAGCCCTATCTGCATTCTCTGGACGATTCCACTGTCAACACTGTGTTGTAATGAGTATGTGTGAATGAAGTGCCGTGCTGGAACTGTCCACAGATGTCCTCCCTCTGTGGGCTACATCTCTGCAATGTATTAGGTCACTCTGTCTGTTGAACGGCGCATATATGGCCAGTGTACAGCTGACAGGTGTCTTGTTGTGGAGCAGTCATGGGTATATGTGGGATAGCATGACCAATGCAAACTGTACGCATGCTCATAGGATGCAAGTGTCAAGGATTATGCTGAGTGGCCAGTATAGTCCTCCAGCATGGGTCCTCTGAAGTCATCCACCCCAGTCTACACAAGTGTAGAGTCTACTTGTGCTAAACACAGTTTGTGTGCAGTGACAACCTTGCCTGGGGGTGGAGATGAGATATGGATGTCCAGGGAAAGGTGGTCATGGTCAGATATCAACAATGGTGGTCTACCTCTGGTGTGGAACAGTGAGTACCCACGTTGCAGATGGACAGGTGCAATATGTATTCACCCATGTGGCTGTGGTGTGTGGTTCTGCCATAGCACATGGACCCACAAATTGTAGTGGCTGTAGGGTAAAGTGGTAGAGGCCTGAGTAGTTCTCACACACAATATGCCTGTACCTGATGTTAACAACTGGAATGGTGTATGTGAATACCTGCATATCCTGGCACTGTTCCCAGGGAGGCTAAGTGTGTGTCCTGGATGTGGGTGTGGTGTTCTGGACTGGTTGTGTTGTGTGTTACAGGTCCTGTGGTCCCAAAGCATGGTATAGAACATAACCTGCCAGTGCGATGTGCATATCTGACCCTGACGTAGGTGGCTGCAAATGCATATATATGCTATCCCCCACCTGACAGGTAGAACTACATCTACATACCTCTGTGGAAATAAAGATGTCAGCACCCTAGAAATACTACAGGTGCAGAGCAGATGCCCCGTAATTCGGATAGTGTGCTCTGCTAATGCGTTTCCCTCAAGTGTTACAATATAGTTAGGTAGGGGTTTGAATCCTGCAAATGCTCAGTGTGTGTGTGTGTGTGTGTGTGTGTGTGTGTGTGTGTGTGTGTGTGTGGGTGAGTGGGGTTTGTGTGTGTGAAAGGCTGTGAGAGGGAAATGTCCCTTTTGGCAACTGGGAAAACACACTACAGGATGCACATTACCCTTACTAAACACTGATGATGTCAGCACCCTATAAGTACAGCAGGAGAAGGGAAACCTCCCATTAATGTGAATAGTGCGCTCCGTTAATGCGTCCATCTCGAGTGTCATAACATAGTTAGGTAGTGCTTTGAATCCTGCAAATGGCAAGTGTGTGTGTTTGGATGAGGGGGGTTAGTGTGTGTGAGGGAAATGTCCCTTTTGGCAACTGGGAGAACACACTACAGGATGCACACTCCCCTTCCTAAACACAGATGATGTCAGCACCCTATAAGTACAGCAGGAGAAGGGAGCCTCCCAGTAATGCGAATAGCGCACTCTGCTAATGCGTCCATCTTGAGTGTTATAACATAGTTAGGTAGGTGTTAGAATCCTGCAAATGGCAAGTGTGTGTGTTTAGATGAAGGGGGTTAGGGTGTGTGAGGGAAATGTCCCTTTTGGCAACTGGGAGAACACACTACAGGATGCACACTCCCCTTTCTAAACACAGATGATGTCAGCACCCTATAAGTAAAGCAGGAGAAGAGGAGCCTCCCAGTAATGCAAATAGCACGCTCTGCTAATGTGTCCGTCTTGAGTGTCATAGCATAGTTAGGTAGTGGTTTGAATCCTGCAAGTGTGTGTGTTTGGATGAGGGGGGTTACTGTGTGTGTGCAAATATGTGTGAGGGAAATCCCCCTTTTGGCAACTGGGAGAACACACTACAGGATGCACACTCCCCTTTCTAAACACAGATGATGTCAGCACCCTATAAGTACAGCAGGAGAAGGGGAGCCTCCAAGTAATGCGAATAGCGCGCTCTGCTAATGTGTCCGTCTCGAGTGCATAACATAATTAGGTAGTGGTTTGTATCCTGCAAATGGCAAGTGTGTGTGTTTGGATGAGGGGGGTTAGTGTGTGTAAAGGCAATGTCCCTTTTGGCAACTGGGAGAACACACTACAGGATGCACACTCCCCTTTCTAAACACAGATGATGTCAGCACCCTATAAGTACAGCAGGAGAAAGGAGCCTCCCAATAATGCGAATAGCGTGCTCTGCTAATGCGTCCGTCTTGAGTGCCATAACATAGTTAGGTAGTGGTTTGAATCCTGCGAATGGCAAGTGTGTGTGTTTGGATGAGGGGGGTTGCTGTGTGTGTGCAAATTTGTGTGAGGGAAATCCCCCTTTTGGCAACTGGGAGAGCACACTACAGGATGCACACTCCCCTTTCTAAACACAGATGATGTCAGCACCCTACAAGTACAGCAGGAGAAAGGAAGCCTCCCAGTAATGTGAATAGGGAACTCTGCTAATGCATTTCTCCCGAGTATCGTAATGTAGTTAGGTAGGAGTTTGAAACCTGTAAATGGCATGTGTGTTTGTTTGGATGTGGGGAGTTCGTGTGTGTGCATTTCCGTATGAACAACATGTTAGTTTTGGCAATCAGGAGATCACACTACCTGATGCACATTACCCTTTCATAATACTGATGTTGTCAGCACCCTATAAGTATAGCCAGAGAAGAGGAACTATCTAGTAAACCAAATAGTGCGCTTTGCTAATGCGTCTCTCTCACGTGTCATGACTTAGTTAGGTAGGGGAATGAATCCTGCAAATGGCAAGTGTGCATGTGTGTGGGGGTAGTAGGGTGTGTGTAAATGCAAGTGTGAGCGCACAGATCCATTTGGCAAATACTACAATACACCAGATGCTGCATACTCCCCCAGTAAACACAGGGGATGTCACCACACTATCAGCACAGCCAAACAGGGCTAGTTGGCTAGTAATGCCAATAGTGTGCTCTGCTACTGTGTCTATTACCATTGTCAGAGTACAGATAGGTATGTTTTGGTAACCCACAACTGTCACGTGTGGTTGTGTCACACAGTATGACCTTGTGTGGGTGTTTGTACATAACAATGCATGCCATTGCCTAAACCAGCAATGGCATTGCACATATGTATGTGTGTGACACATACACATAAATACCTGTGACCTGCAGTAGTTACCATGTCTGACACATGCTTCGTGTGGATAAATTGTATTTGCAATGTATACCAATATGACTGTGTCTTACTGTGCAGAGTCCGCACGTGGTATGTCCCTATACAGTGTGGGTGTCTATGGTGAAAGACCTACAGCAGGGGATACACATCTGGTCTGGGCCATATAGTGTACATGTAGTCGATGTACAGGTGCTGCATGTTCCCACCTGTTGTGGTAGTGGTAACATGTCATTCCACTGCAATTCGGTGACCACATGCTGTGAACTCTTCAACTAGTGTGTTGTAGCTACAGTATTGCTCACACACAATGTTTGGCTGGATGCAGTACGGCCTTATAAACACAGTTCTTGAGACTGTCATATTGCCAGTGTTGTTATGGAGGATAGGTGGTCTTCCTGTGTATGTGAGGGTTGTGTGTGCCAGGCTATGAACCAGATGGCAGTCCGACACACTGTCAGCTGCACATGAGTAGGCCCTGATGGTTTGTGCTGTGCCAACAACCTGGAGGTGTGTGTATCTGTGTTACCTTGGGATACCACCCCCCTATCCATGTGTGTTACATGTGTTGGGGATGACAGGCATGGTATGGGGCATAACCTGTCAGTGATGGGTAACACCTGTGAGCCATGAATCATGAATCTGGTACTGCACAGACATTGCAGTTCACCGTGCTGAGGGCAGTGTCTGGTGCATGCATCTTCCGGTGTACACTGCTGTTGTTGTGTAGCAGCACTGTTAGTGTCCTAACCTGTGTGATACCCACGGCGGTCGCTATGTAAACCATGTCCTGCAGCATAAGGCAGTATGTGTGTACCAAGGAGCTTTGCCATTATACATTGGGCCATGGGTGTCACATGCAAGATGACCCATGCACATCATTGTGGCTTCCCTAGCATGTAAGCACACGTTGACAGCCAGTGGATACCCTATGAATGACAGTGGAGACTGAGCATAATGTAGACATACAACACCCTTCCCACATATAGTGGTAGAATACCTGGTGAGGGTATGTTGGCAACCAACATCAGGCTCATACTGGCCTGTGCCACATGCTGAGAGATCCATTCTATGTTCCCTATCATGTAGTCCAGGGAGGTATGTCTCAGGCAGCCACACTGACATGGTCAATGAGTGAGTCATATCTGTCCATGCCTCTGACTGACCTGTATGCATGTGTGCTGTGGTGGACCATAGTGCCCCTGAGTCATATCACTGTGACCTTCACCAGATACAGCCTGTTGAGCGGGACCCCAGTGCAGCACACAAGACAGGTACCTGACACGTCTGTAGCAGGTGTGTTGTGTAGCCCTACAGGCTGTGAGTGTGTGGCACAGGGGATGTGCGTGCCATGTGTGGCATGTGCTCTGTTCCGATGGAACATATGCCTGTGTGCCAGCTGCGGAGGTGTGTGATGCCCAGGCAGGCTGCTATTCTGAGTCCCCATGTATGCCTCAGTGTGTTCAGCATGCTGTCAGTGTGTGTCAATGTCTGACTGGTATTGTCGTCACTGTAATATATTGTATTGATTTATTTATTTATCCTACATTTGTTGACTGGGATAGCCTGGCTGGATGCATGTCCATTTCCAGGGGAGGCCCGTGGAGACAAGCTACGAGGGTAGCAGATACAGCATTACATAATACTAGCATTACATATTACAAACAGATTATTTACAGAGATTACATAAGTAAGCAAGTCAAACATGTTCCACAGGTTAATGTTAGACCTGAGCACAAGTCAGGATTAAATTAAAATTACACAGTAAAGTGGTTCACAGATTTTACACATTCGAGTTAGCCAGGCTTGATACATTGACATAGCCAGTTAAGTGACAAATGTTGTTTGAGTCTACTGTTAAATTGACCTAAGGTGGACAGTAGGGTAATATCAGCTGGAAGTGAGTTCCAGGATCTACTTACAGGGTTTGCAAAGAGAGAATCACCGGCTGTGTTATTAAACTTGCTAGTCTGAAGTAGTACTTTGTTAGAGGATCGAAGCTGTCTAGGATTGTTATAGGGGGTGATAATATTTGAAGTGCAGGAGTATTGTCTGGATTATAGAGGATTTTATAGGCCATAATCAGTTGGTTATACTGTATTAGGCTGGGTATTGCAAGCCAACCAAGCTGATTTAGATTGATGCAATGATGTGTCCTAAAAGGCAGCCCAGTGGCAAACCTGGTAATGTGGTTGTAGCAAATTGAGTGTTTGTTAAGGACAGTCTGGTTCATATTCGAGAGTAGAGGGGATGCATACAGAAGGGTTGGAACAAGGTGTGAGCGAGCTATGGCACCTTTAGCTGGAGGGGCTAGGAAGGCTTTAATTCTGTAAAGTGACCCTAGTTTTCTATTGATGGCTTTGATAATCTGGTTAACATGTATGTCACATTTGAGATTATTGTCTATGATGACACCTAATAGTTTCAGAGATGGGTCAGGGGAGATTATTGTGCCATCAGTTGATGTTATGGTAACGGTGAAAGTGGTAGACCTATGTGTTGGTGAAATAACAGCAGTTTAGTTTGATTGGGATTTAGGATCAGACAATGTTCAGAAAGCCAGTTTGCTATTGTATTAAAGGTGGTCTGGGTAGCTGACCATAACTCTACTGGAGATGTGGCTGAGCAGATCAGAGTAGAGTATTCAGCATATTGGATACAGCTGACTTTTGGGATGACAGTATAAAGGTCGTTAATGAAGATGGAGAACAGCAAGGGCCCTAGTATAGAGCCTTGTGGTACTCTGAGGGTGTTAGGTAGAAGGTTAGAGAGTTTGTTCTGCCAGAGGCCAGCCTGCTGTCGACCATGCAGGTAGGATTGAAACCATTGGAAGGCTCCAGTATCTAGACAGTCTTTGCAGGGTGTGGAGTACAAGTTAGTGATCAACCATATCGTATGCCTTTGAAATATCCAAAAAGAGGGCTGTGGATATTAAATTATTGTTGCAAGTATGGCTTATGGTGTTAGTAAAGGCTAGGAGGCCTGACGTAGTGCTGTGATGAGGACGTAAGCCATGCTGAGTGTCTGCCATAATGCGAGTTTGGATTAGCTGGTGCATGGCTTGTCTATGACGAAAGTTTCCATAATCTTTGCAAGTGGAGAGAGTATAGCTATTGGCCTATAATTGAAGACTTCAGTAGAGCTGCCTCCTTTGTGAAGTGGGATTACATATGACATTTTCCAGATGGTGGGAAAGTTAGATTCTAACATGGTTCCTTTGATTACCTTTGAGACGGGGTAAGCAATAGCATCATCTGGTTTTGATAGGTACTCGGCAGGGAGTTGATCAGCAGAAAGTGTAGTGGGTTTCACTGTTACAATCAAGGTACGGAGAAGTGAAGTGGCGACTGGTTGGCAGCTGGACACAAGTAGTTTTCTAGGGGTGCTACTTTCAGGACCAGGGAGCTAGGAGGTAGATGGCTAGCTAGGGCCTGAAATGTCTCAGTAAAGAACTGGTCAAAACTATCAGGAACATCTTCAGGGGTATTATCAATAGTAGCAGCAGGGATTGGGGTTGACGTTTGTCCAGGACGTAGTATATATGACATGCCACCTGACAGGGTATGGCATTACTGGGTTCAGAGAGACCAGTCCCCAGATTGGCTGTGTGATGGCATCCCACACATGTGTTGTACGTTCCTGGCCAAGGGTGATGGCTGACTGCATACATGTGGCAGCTGTGACAATGACACATGACTCACATAAACCACAACTGGACCATAGAGGCAATTCACAGGTTACCTTTGCGGGTCTACTTCTAATGACCGAAACGCCGATTCGCCGACAGTGAAATCACCGACGCCAGAAAACCGACAACACACAAACCCGACAACGCGAAACACCGAACACCATAACACCGACACACTACACGTAAACAACACAGTACACTACAACACATATCCACTAGCCCTAACCCAAACCCTAACCCTAAGGTCCGACACTACCGCACACTCTCCCTACCTGCACCCTAACCCTAACTCACTTACCCACCCCTAACCCCAAACTCCGACAGTACCGCACACTCTCCCTACCTGCACCCTAACCCTAACTCACTTACACACCCCTAACCCCAAGCTCCGACACTACCGCACACTCACCTATCACACACCCTAACCCTACATCCCTGAGTATTGCACACTTACCTGTCCGCCCTACTCCTAAATCCCTCACTATCGCATACTTACCAGGTCGCGCTTACACATTCCCCTTGTCGGTCTTCCGTCTGTCGGGATTCGAGCGTGTCGGCCAACTGCGTTGTCGGTCGTTTGGTGTCGGTGATTTCACTATCGGCGAATCGGCGTTTTGGTCATTAGAAGTAGACCCACCTTTGCACATGCTACCCTAGTAGTGTGATTGTCATGGTGAGTACCAACACATGGGGCCAATGGGGAACAACATACTGAAGGTGTGTATGTGTGGGTGTACCGCTACTGTTTCATAGCACTGACATATATGACTGCACACGTGGGTAAATGCCAGGTAAGATGTGTGCAATGTGTCACAGGCAACGTACATGCGTACAGGACAGACAGTGACGTCCTGTCATGTGTAAAGTTGACATACGTATCGTATGCTATGCAGATGTCACTAGAAGTCTACAGAAGCACTGTAACTCTGCATTGCAGGTGTAAGCAGTGTTCCAGGGGACCCCAAGCGAACATGCATGCAAACAAAGCTACAGTAAACAGGGCTGGAAGTAGTGCATTATACAACAAAGAAGGGGTAACAATAACAGTAAGTAACAATGCAAATCTGTAGGCACTATCAACATGTACCCAGGAATACGCAGCGCAGATGCCCATGGTAGAACCGATATTATGTCATACTTATTTGTGATTTGGATTACATTGGTACTGTACACATATCTACATGCGCGAACATCCACATGGCATAGTTGTTGTGGGCAACTTGACACCATTACTGTACATGTCCACCATTGCATATCACTACTTGCGTTAGCTTTCCCCTGTGCTACCCATGTATGCGGCTATCTGTTGACAACCTTACCACCGGCATGCAATTATGTGCAGCTGTTATACTTTGGTATGTACTATGGGTGCAGATAACAATTCAGGACAGTCATACAGTTACTGCAACAGGCATGCTGGGATAAACACACAGTCATAACAGCACACTGTACTGTTACCAACATGATACTACTAATACACTTCTATGTAGTCACCCTGTGCATCAGCAACGTGTTTACCTGTTCCCGCAATGATGTTGGAGATTGCAGGAGGTGGCACAGTGTCATCATATGCACAGGGTGGGGATTAGGTATGCCTGAGTCAGCCACTGATACTACCAATTGACATGTGTGTGTATGTGTGTTGGTGAGGGGCAGCAGTACAGGGTGGGGCAGTGTTGGTGCAGTGTGTGCGTGTATGTGGTTGCCCTAGGTGTTAACATTTTGCATGTGTGTATGCACGCACAGTTCCACCTCATGGCTGCCATATACAGGGTTTGTGGACAGCCACAGACTGCACCTGGCAGGCCATACAGATCAGTGTCTGTGTGCACGGACACGGTACCTGTGCCTGGCAGGGGTGCTACAGACCGTATCCAGTACAAAGCCAGACTGGGTACTGTCATCAGAAGCGGGAGTGTGTTGACTGGACACAAGTCCCTGTTGGGACTGTCCAGAGCCACGTGCACGTGGTCTCCTGGGGCGTTCCGATGACAGCACAGACCCAGCATTGCTGGGGCTGCTGCTGGCACTATGGGGGCATGCGCGAGCCTGTTGTCGTCTGCGCTGACTGCCAGCTGCTGCTGCTGCCGGTATACAGCCACGTCGATGCCGCAAACGCCCACCATTGCCCTGGCTCATGGACATCTGGTTGTGGAACTGCTGTAATATGTCCCCACAACGTCTGTCTATAACATTGGTGAAGTTACGGATAGCATCCGCAATGTCACGCATACTGTCTGTCATGGCTGTGCGACATGCTCTCAGCTCCCTCAGACCCTGTCTGGTGTACCTTTCCATACGTGACTGTGCCTGTATGACAGTCTGAAACATAGCTGAGGTTGACAGACCTCTTTGGGCACGTCGGCCAGAGGCAGTACACCCACGGATGCTCCCACAAGAACCCATGGGCAACTGTCTGTGTGGTACCATCGGAGGACCCTGCCCATGGCTGCTGTGTGGGGACGCATGTGCCACAGGTACCACATTACCCTGGTCTATGCCCACTGTATCCTGTCCATCACCTAGGGACAATGGTGACAAAGGATGTACAGGCAGGATGACTGTGTGCAATGATGGGGTTGACAGCTGTGTACTGTCAATTGGCTGACCAATGGCAGACCCTGACACACCTTCCTGTACCATTACACAAATATCATCATTACCAGTAGCCGTGGCACAGGATTCAGGTTCCCTGCTGCAGGTCACCAGAGCAGCCCCAGAACCTGTGGGATGAAGACAGGAAACACAGTTTACAGTCTCCAGACATTGTTACCAGTGATGCACTTATACACACATGCACACATGCACACATGCACACAGGCACACATGCACACATGCACACATACACACAGGCACACATGCACACAAGCACACATGCAGACATGCACATGTGGACACATGCACACGTGGACACATGCACACATGCACACGTGGACACATGCACACATGGACACATGCACACATGCACACATGCACATGTGGTCACATGCACACATGGGCACATGCACACATGCACACGTGGTCACGTGTACACATGCACACATGCACACATGCACACATGCACACATGGACACAGGCACACATGCACACATGCACACATGCACACATGCACATGTGGACACAGGTACACATGCACAGATGCACACGTGGACACAGGCACACCTGCACACATGCACACATGCACACATGCACACATGGACACATGGGCACAGGCACACCTGCACACATGCACACATGCACACCCCGCAGTATACACACAGAGCACTACTGAGTTACACTACTGTTACTAGCATTATCAGGACTATTATAGGTTATGTTAAACACACTCACCAGCATGGATGGCCTGTCTTGCTGTAACCCTGGAGGGACATGCAGAAATGATGAGATTAATGTCAGTGGTCACAAATGTGCCATTGATATTGCATATGATACAGTGTACAGAACAGTCAGGTGTACATATGGCATATTACCTGCACGCTCCATGTCGTGCTGCTGTGTGGAACCAGCTTCCATCATAATGCAGGTGTACTGCTGTTGGTGTTCCGGGGCTGGAGCCACAACACTTAGGAGTAGCCCCTCCAGTCTGGTGAGGGGGGGATGTGTGGCCACCCCACCTCCTGTGGCGACCTGTTGCCTGTGGATATCTGATGCACGCTGCTGGACACTTCGGATTAAATCACTGCAGTGATGTCGTACCTGCTCATATGTCCTGTTATGCGTGCCAATATCATTTACCCTACGGACAAGGTCTTGCCACAGTGCGGCCCTCTCCTGCTGATTCTGACTGGTGCGGGAAAACAGGATGTCATACTCCCGCACCAGGCTCTGGTGGATCTCCTCATCTTCTGCCACAGAATAGGTGGGGTTACGCTGTCAGGCCATTTCCCTGGAAGAGAACACAGACAGGATATCAGCAGACCATGTCAGCAATATATGGCACACATACTATACATGATACTCATGTGTAGTGATATACTACTACTCCCATATGTCGCATGTGTGTGTGTAATGGTGGATACACAGGTACATGGCCAGTTATCAGTGCTCAGCCAACACCTGTGCAACAATACCTGCCACATTCCACACAACATAGTAGCATGCCCCATCGGTCAGCACACACTGACAGGTGCAATGCACAACCTCACTCTGGGGGTTCATCGCAAGGTACTGTATGTAAGACACCGTCCACTACTGTGATGTGGACAGACGTTACTCGGCCTGGATATACATATCCCACCACCACCACCAGCACAGTAGACTACTTTGATATGTATGTGATTAGACAGTTATTCACCTGCTGGGACTGAGATGGTATCCATGCAGCACACTGGGCCAGTGGAAGCCACAAGCCACACTGCTGACCCCTTTGCAAATGCTTACCACGGACATGCCACGGATTGCATGGAACTTGCACACACGTCTAACCCAGACCCTATGCACAAAGGTTAGGCATCCTGTCCGGTGGACCCCAGACAGAGGCAGATTGTATAACAATAGCAGGAGGCTACTGCAGGACAGAGCACATTCACATTAAGGGAAGGCATCTGTGGTCAGCACTGGTACTACGCTACGGTCCATCATAACAACAGCCACGGCCTACTCTGGGAGGGAAATGGACACAAACACTATGGATGACCACAAGGCCTTCTTCAGTTATGTTACACATATGGACCACATGCCTCAGATATGCTCTGTGTTAATCCACACCTACTTAACATTCACCAAACACACGGATATTGGCAACAATCTTGCAGACATGTTCGGTGCACGTATCCCCCCTCCTTCTCCTCCACCTTTAAAATATTTATCCCAGCTGGATGTAACCTCCCTATCATCTCACATGTCCAGGTGAGGGCCGCCCTCAGCAGAGGAGAACACACAGCATCACTATGACCTCGTGGTACCCCTGGATGTGTGCTACCGGCACTCCAAGAGGACATACAACCGCATATAACACTGATAGTTTATCTTGGCCGTACTAAAGGATATGTACCTGGACAGTGGCATACAGCAACAGTGGTCCCACACCACTAAGGGGGCACCTCGACTGACCCTGGGAATTACCACATCATATGCATAATGGGCCTGGTCTGCTAAGCTATGGAATTATGCAGTATGGGATGCATATGCAGTGACATCGGGTACCTGCAGACACTTGTTCCCAGCCAGTGTGCCTTTGGGATGGGCTGATCCTGACTTTTGAACCTGGCTGACCTTTCAAAGCAGTCACTACAGCCATTGCTGGGCCAACGCACAGACAAATGCTGCCAGGATCATGGCCTAAGACTGATTGACATGTGATGTATGGACATCCCCTTTTGGTGGAACTACGTACACACAACATATCACATGGACATACCTATGGATACAGACCTATGACACATTTGGAGGGTTCACAGTATGCACACTATTAACCTGCTACTTTGCATTACCTCTGTTTGTCACAACTGGTTGTGTTACCACAGCTTCTGCTTGCTGCTGCTACTGTCAGTGCTGACAGCTTCGGGTGACAGAGTCACAGTGTCTGATTTTTTTTTTTTTTTTTTCTCTCTCTCTCTCTCTCTCTCTCTCTCTCTCTCTCGCTCTCCCTCTGTCTGCTTACAGACAATGCAATGAATGTATTGCATGTGGGGAGTGTTAGCACTGGATGCTTTTGTAGGTATCTGCATAGGTCCTTGTGATGGCCTCTGCACCAATTGTAAGCCAGCATTTGCTAATTGCATACAGCCAGTTGTGTACTGATTGCAGTTCTCACTGTGATTTCAGGTCAGTACTATAAAAGGGTATGTGGGATAGGCGTTGCCCTTTCAGATTGTGAGGGCGGGGACCATGCTGGTATGCTGTGGACAGTGTTCTGTGAGTGTAAAGGTTAGTATCTCTCTCATGATTCAGGCTGTGTTGTATATTCACAATTCTCCATTCCTCTCTCATGTTCCCTGTAGCAAGTGTGTATGCACATTGACTCCTACAACTATATATATATATATATATATATATATATATATATATATATATATATATATATATATATATATATATATATATATATGTACATATGCATACATATATCTATGTACTTTCACTGACCTTATTATCTACAAGTTGCCAACTAGCATGGCTGTTTCTGTTCACACACTACTATTATGGAAATCCAGTAGTTTTGACAGTAATTTTAAATGACATGCTTTGTGTACTACACATCCTATATTCCCTTTACATTCATCCCTACTATTACATGTTATATTTATTTTAGCACAATGTTTTTGTATAAGAGTCATGGCTTAGTGGTAGGTCGTGCAGACTAGTGTTTCCAAGGTCCTGGGTTTGGGACTGACAGTGGGATTTTATTTTGCTTTTGAACTGAGTACAGGACCTGTCAATCAAAGTGACTAAGGCACTTTTAAGCAGTTGTAACCGGGTTAGCTCTGGTTTGCGCGGAGCTCACGCATGCGCACTGGCGTTTAGCTCCGCACACACAAGCGCAAACCCACTTACAACCGCTTAACGGTGCTTACTCTGGCTCACACCTGCGCTATTTTCTTTGAAAGAAAAGAAAATGGGGAGACAGGAAAGTGGTGAAAAAGGGGTCACAAAGAGGGTAAGACAGTAGGGAAACAAGCTTGGGATGTGCAGGAGGGATGTAGGTAAGGCCCATAGCTGTCCATTTCTTCATCAGCAACAGCTGTGAATATGTATGTAATTTGGTGTGACATTTGAAACCTTCCACCCCTGAGAGAGGTGTCAGGACAACAATAATACTTGTTGTACAGCCAATTGTAATTGATAGGTTCCATGTCCAGCAGACATGTGTGTGGAATGGGCAGCTATGTATGGGGCATAATTTTTTGTGGGTACAGATTGCCCTTTTTTTATTTTTTTTTCTTTCAGGTGAGAGTGGTATGTCAGGTGAAGGAAGTCGGTACAGCTGGGGAGGTAGGTTTGGTAGGTGAACAGACAAGACAAATAAGACGCATACAGGGGCGGTGTATGACACGTGTGGGGGGTTACACAATTGACGGGGACGGAGGTTTGGATATCCAGAGCCCATGAGCCCACAGATGGCAACAGTGGAACTGATATCCCCACCCATAGGCAGTTGCCACTGTTCCTTCACTGCTCAGGACGGGGCTGTGCTGGGGGCTGTGTAGGCGGGGCAACAGGCATGCCCATTAGTTGCGCCACCCATGCCTCGAGCTGGCGTAGGGGGTCAAAAACAGAGTCCCAAATCTCCCTACGCACCACAGTCCGGACGGTACGGAGGGTGAGTGGTGGTTCTCCTCCAGCCACACTTGCAGAGGGGGGGCGAGCCCCATCCCCTGCAGCACTTCCACCCGCAGGTGGCACAGGGCCACCGGAGGAGGGTCCGGACTCGGCACTAGTGCCAGGTGCACTCGCCAGCTGAGGTGGGAGAGGTGGGTCCGCTGGAACCCGCCTTCCCTGTCATCCTATGTTTTGCATTATGTCATGACAGTTTGGGTTAGTGACATATAATACCATTCACAATTAGTTGTAACAGCATGCATTAGTATTCCCATTAACCAAACACCCAGATATTCACACCATTGAACAGCGTGCATAACACATGCATAATTTGAACAGAAATACACAGTCCAACAACATGCAGGGTTAATTGATGGCAACAGGCCATCAGGTGCGGATGTATGAACAGGGCAGATGTATCAACGGACATGCAGATATATATGACCCAACAGGACAACCGTCCAGGGGTGTTAATTGTGATTGCACATATCATTTTCACGTGGAATGGGTTATATGTGGTTATAGGGTGGGGTAAAGAAAGTAATATTAACACCTTCGAATAACAATACATATGCTGTACATTTCTAATAGCTACAGTTATATACACACTACTGTTCTAACTACAGTTTCCTATATGATAACTATTTCAACTTGGTGATAGGACTGTTACTGCAACATCAATATACATTTTAGTGTTCTTCATACACATTCATATCTAGCTTTGTTCAGCTACATCATCTTGCTACATTTGCTTTATATAGCTGTAGACAAGTGTGGATGTTTGGTATATCAGACAATCATCCTATCTGCATATTTCAGACTGAGAGCAACATATCCAGATTTTGGGATACACATTCCACATGCAGCAACACTTTGAACAGATTTCGCTGTTTGGTTTTGAATCTCACATGCATTTCATTCTGTCTTGACTGCAGTATACTTTATTCAGGGGTTATTACTACTGTATTGCTGGATTCATGACACTTTCTCACACTCTCTCACTTGCTTTCATTTTACTATTCAGGATGGTACTTACTTCTAGGCTTTATTGACATGTTTTACCTGTAGTTATTACAATCCTTTCCAGCAGTCTCACTTCTGTCATGTTTCAGTATTTCCACAGGGATATATTTCACACATGTGATTTCATCATCTTCTGCAGCTATACTTCTCAGCCTGCTGCAGGTTGTGTACTATTTTCTTACAGGTAGGGCATTTTTATTTCAGAATATATGTCAGACAGTTTCATTTTTCGGTTTAACTTACAGGCTGAAACACTTTTGTAATCAAGCAAGACTTGCAGACACTTTCACACTGTTACTTGCAGATTTTATTCCTTACTGACTACACTGCACTCTTTTGCTGACTGTCCTACTTTTATATTTCTTTACGGTTACTGGTAGTGGATTACTGACCTGCCTGGTGGCGCAACCGCACCAGCCTATCGCCATAGGCTCTGCGGTTCACAGAACGGACACCTGCAGCTGTAATATAAATGAAGTAATATTGGAATACACATCTCCATAATATCAGCTAGTTTAATTTCTTACATACATAATTAAATGTTACTTACTCAGTAGTGGGGCGTTGGGTGTTTGCCGGGCCTCCTGGATCCAAAGGTTCAGTTGGTCCTGCTTGCATCTCTTCAGGTTTGCATGGTGGTGATGGACCTGCTCACCAGTCCTTGGAATCCCTGTGGCACTGGTGAGATCATGAGCCAACCGGTCCCACGCCTCGGCCCTGTATGCTCCCCAGAGGACCTGGCCCTGCATGAGTTGGGCCTCATGATTATGGACTAGGAGCCAGACCATGTACCTGGACTCCTCAACACCCCACCTCTGTGCTCGGAAGCAACTACCCTCTCCTACTCCTGTCATTCTGCCTGCAGGTCAGTTCTACAATCGTTTATGTTGTGTATTCCTGCCTATGGGGCTTATGTAGTCCGTTTTTCCCACACATATCTGTGATTGGCCATTTTGGAATTGCATCAACTTCAGTAAACCTGCATTTTCATGCTGTAGTTTGTATTCATTCCTATATATTAGCTATTATTGCATTTCTGGGTACTGCTGTCATGGCTTAGTGGTTCTGTACCTTGACTATGGTGTATAGTATCCTGGGTTCGAACCTGGCCACTGCTTTTTATTTTTCATGACTGTCTAGACATGCTGAGGGGTGTGTCTGTGTAAAGGCAGTTTTGATACGGCATGCTCAACGTTGCCCATCGGTTACCTTGTTTGCGCAGTGCGCAGCTCCGCGCAAACGGGTATGCTGGTTTAAGCCTCATTTGGCTATCGGCACGCATATTACGCTCAGCTCAGTTAGGGGCACATAGATTTAGCGTGTTAGACCACTGCTCAGCTATGGGCACTCATTTTGCACCAGTTAAACCACTGCTCATCTACGGGCAGATGCACTCACTCTGTTAAACTGTAGCTCAGCTATGAGCACATCTGGCATTTTTTATTCTTTTGTTACCTCACATGTCTTCAATATAAATGGGCTATTTCATTACATTTTACATAAATTGGGGTTTTATGTGTACATATTTGTCAGGGACTTGTTTCTTGCTTATTTTGAATAAAAAAAATTGGTGTTGTGGGGGCTCGAACCATGAATGGCTGCTCTTCAGCCAACATCTCTACCGCTACACTATTGCTTCCTGGCTTATTTTGCATATTTAGTTCTTATATGCTTTCCCACTGATGGCTAACTGTAGCTGCGCTACGGGCACGCCCGCTCAAACGAGTGCACTCACGGTTAAACATTTTTACAATTTAAAAAAAATATATAAAACATGTTTATTTATTTGTTTTCTGTTCATAGTCTGTCGGGGCATGTGTTGTGTTCTGTTTATTCACATTTCCGTGGACTCTGTCGTGGGTGTTTACTTTGGGTACTTTTCCTCTTCTGGGGGCGTGTCTGCTTACAGGGCTCGGCCTACGGACACGCCCCCTACTGTCTTACACGGACCGTGTTGGCCTTAAGTGTGATTCAGCATGCTCTCATTAATATGCAGAGCATGCTGACATCACTCCATTTAACTGCAGCCTCCGTGTATGAGTTATAACTCTTACAAGGAGGCTTCGTGAATCCTGCCCTTTGTCTGTTATTAACTTAGCTGCACAGCAATATATCCTATTTACTTCTGTTATACCACTTGAATTTCTGTTAATAATCTTGATTACTCTGCTCATTTGTTTTAGCAAACTTGCAACATTTTAGGTCTTATTCACTTTTTGTAATCTATTTATTTCATGGATTTTAATATGTCTATCCGTCTCTGTTAAATCAAACAACTTTTCCCTTAAATCTTTTTCTTCTAAGCTGATGGCACATTATTTATTCCCCATTTCCTGTGGGAATTCTACAGAAAGTTCCAGAACATCTACTGTGGCATATTATCCTCAGCTGCATCCTGCATCATCCATTGCTCTTTTGTATCGGAACTCATTGGCCTATCA
The DNA here is from genome assembly GCF_019279795.1 of Protopterus annectens. Lineage (NCBI taxonomy): Eukaryota > Metazoa > Chordata > Ceratodontiformes > Protopteridae > Protopterus > Protopterus annectens. The sequence continues at coordinate 1,239,616,338 of NC_056737.1, read as the reverse complement.
GTCAATAATATTGACTGCATCAGAGTTGCCACCTTTTCCTGCCTCGTTCTAATGAAGGTTCCAGAGTATCATCATGTAGCAATTGATCAGATGGCTTGCATTCCACCTGTTTCTCCTTAATTGGGCACTCATTGTTTCATCATGGTGTGACTTTACCAGATGTGATTTTGATTTTCTACAGTAACTTTTTTACTTCGCAGATAATCCATTGTTTCACTTTCATTTTCTTTAACTTCTCCGTTACTGAGCCTCTTTTCTATTTTTTTTTGCATTGTAAGATTTTCCATATCTGTATGCCTTTGCCTGTATTTCTCTTCAGTACCTTAGGAGTTGCTTTTTTGTATTGATTAGATTGACTTTCTCCTTTGCTTAAATATTGCACTATATCAGTCGTCACTTTCTTTTCCATGTCCATGTTTCTTTTTTGTACCTTTCAAAAATCTAAAGGTTTTGTTCTTTATATTTTTACACTTCCTCAGTCACTTCCTTTTTTAAACAGTGCAATGTTTTGTGGTCTAATTAATATTTTTTCATGAATCTGTTGTATTATTGAACGCAAATTTGCATTTTAAGCTTTTGCTAGTTTTTCTTGTAGTATTTCTTGTAGTATTTTTCCATCCTCTAATTTCTCTCTTAATCTTTTTGAATATCTTCTATCCATAAATTCTGAGATTCTTGCATAACAGTAACAATACATAATTTCTTTCTTATCCTCAGTGGTCCACTGTATCATCTTTATGGTTGTTTTCTGGTCTGTCAGTTTTTCTGTTTTTGTGGACTACTACTTCATTCTACAACAGGGATGCCATCCTCTCCCCCGAACTTAGGCTAACCCCATTGTAGGAATCTTTTTGTGTCTTGGGAATTCTACACTCTGAATTTTTCCATTCCTGGTGCTGGAGATGGCAGGGAGTTGGGTACAATGGAGTGTGATGTGACATGGGCAGGAATAGATAACAGAAGTAGTGATATAAATTAAAGGGCAGCATAATGTAGTTATAGTAGAGAAAAATAGGTTTGAAGAATTTATTAAGGTTGATTAGTAAAATTAATTGAGGTATTACTGTTTACTTTGAGGTGAGTGGATGGAATAGTAGGGGGAGGAGTAAAGGTAGAGTGAGGAGGAAAATATCCAATCAAAGGTATTGTGATGTAATATAGTTATGTATAAGAGGGAGGAGCAATTTGGGTACCTGCAATGTATATGATTAGCTGTAGGTACAGTGTGGGTAGGCTTAGGGAAGTATTAACTTAGTTTAATGGGGGTGGGAATTGATGGTGGGGTAGGGGAGTGAAGTGAGCCAGAGCTAGGTAAGGGTAAATGGAGGGGGGGTTCCAGCCCCTTAGGGGCAGTGCATGGCCAAAAACAATCAATAGAATTGGAACTGCTAGAGTTTGCACACAAGTAGCTAAGGCTGCTTACTCATATTATCACTTCTGCCTTTTAAGTAAAATAAAAATCATAGAAATATCACAAATTAATATGAAACATTTCAAAATAATGTAAGATTATTGAGTTATTTTTAGGAAATGCTTGCTTTACTGATATGATGGGTATTTAAAAATGGCTTTAGTGAATACTATAAAGCTGTCATTTGTACATGGAAAATCACTACAACAGCAGTGTAAATGATTAGTGATCAGTGAGAAAATCATTTACTTTGGTGACATTTAATGATAGTGCATACATGGTAGAAGTGCAGTGATGTAATTGTGAAGTACTGAAGTGGCATGGATATTTTGCTGGCTCAACATACATGTTTCTTTGATAGATTTCTGAGTGTCACTGCTGAATGAAAAATGAAGTTATTATGAATAAAATATTGTGTTTTCCAAAGTATGGATCTGCAAACATTACTTGGGCACAACTGTACTTGGCTGGACCGAGACTCTGCATATGTATATAATTATGGGGTTTGTGGACCTTTATTTTTTATTTTTATAAGGATGGCAGGCATACTTTCACTGCTGTGTTGCTTTACTTATGAGTATATCAAAAGTCTGTTGTGTAAAACAAATGTATTTTTTGCATGACTGTGGTTTATTTTTTGTGCAGTAATGATGGAAAACAAGGGATCAAGGCAGAAAAAGGAGATGTGATGAAAGCCTTTAGGACAAATGGCAAATGTCTGTTTGGTAAATGGTGTTCCAAACAAGCAGAAAGGGCAAAAGTCTGGAATCAATTTGTAGTGGACGTTAAGAAGGTCAATGGGAAGAACTATCCATTAAAACTCAGTGTAAGAAGAGTGAACATTATATGGTATGATGTTCTAAAGCTAAGGCAAAGCAAAACACATTTGCCCGTACCAATACTGAGGGCCCTCCAACACTTATCACTTTAAGCAATAAAAATAATAAAGAATGCACCAAAGCTGTGAAAAGACTCTTCCTTTAATAAATATAACAACACCGAGAGCTTTTGTCTAATAGGAGACTTCATCAGAATAAATAACCGTGCAAGAAATAGCATTTAAATACCTTAAAAAAAATGACATTGGCTAATTATTAGCCCAATCAGTTTGTTACTTAAAATAACATGTTATGGTTAGCCATATTGTGTAAAACATATATACATTTTTAAAGTCACTTCATATAAATTCACAGTTACCAGACTCAATAAAAAGTAGATTTAAAAATGAAAACTAAAAGAATAGAAACATAGGAACATGTGCAGGACATGACAGCCATTGTTTATAATCTATCTGCCCTCTCTTTTAATATGGATTTTAAAGAAATTCAATCATTAAGACCTGGTAGAAATCTATCTGTTAATGTTAGCTAGCACTGCAGTTCTTTTTTACTCAATGTATTCTTCCAATCACCTCCCCCTTGGTTCTATAAGTATAATTTCCAAAATGCCAAATTTAAAATGCAAAACACCTTGGCATATTTTGGAATGTCTATAAAGGGTATTTGTTTCTTTCTTGTTTTTATATCAATGTTGTGTTCATAGATTCTATTTTAATGGCTCGCTCTGTCTTGCACACATAAAATCCTTTACATGTCTCACAATAAGCAAAATAGACAACCCTTTCTGTAAAACAGTTGCCTTTCATGAACTTTATTTTACTCCCCATGTTGTTACCCAATGTTATGTCCCCACATTTTGTAATATAGGAACATTGTGAATATCTACCACAAGGTTTAGTTCCTTTGTCTGGAAGTTTGTTACTATCTGTTTTATTCTCCATTAATAGTTTCATGTTTCTACCCACTTTATTAATAAAAATAGGTTTGTCTCCCACAACTCTATTTACATCTCTATTAATTTTAAATATGTTCTAGTTCTTTGATATAATTTCCTTTACATCCTTAGAAATTAGACTGTACTGTATAATGCAGGCTTTTTCAAAATTGTTGGACAAACTGTTGTCTATGTGTTTATCCTGCAAACTAGTACCTAGCGAAGGCTTGTATCGTTTTCCCCATTCTTTTAGTACCCATTCCAAAATGTCTTCCACTAATTTCCTTGAGTATTCCCTCTCCAAAAACATTTTTGTTAGCTGGCTAAATTCCTTTTCAACATCACTATATAGGGCCGTAATACAAGCTATTTTAATAGCCTGTCCTTTAACCAGGCTTTTCTTTTGTGTGATGGGATGGCAGCTGGAGAAATTAAGTTAGGCATTACAAAAAGTGCTTTTCCTATAGATGTTGGATTTAAATCCATTGTTTGAATGAGAAATGGTGATATCCAAATAGTGAATACTGTGTGGATTATACTCATGTAAATTCTAGGAACGATCTAGTACTATTTAGATATTCTATATGCCTTGCCATAAAGTAAAGATATCATCCAAATACCAGATATATAACTTGATATACTGGTGATAATCCCTTTGAAAAATGTATTTAGATTCCTATCTAGGTAGTACTATGTTGGCATATACTGGTGCGCAGGGTGCACCCATGGCCACTCATTTAAGTTGTTGAAAGTACTAGCTTTCAAAATAGATAAAATTGTTTTCTAATATAAACGCCATTAGTTCACTAATTATACATATTTGGTCATGTGAAAAGCCTGAATAGGCTAACAAAGTCTCTTCAAATATTTCTAGTCTTTCCTCTTTAGGGATGCAGGAAAATAAATCTTTAATATCTATTGTCAGGAACATTAAATCTTGTGACCAAATGTCTTACTTCAGTTTGCCTAGAAACTCCCAAGAAACTTTTACAAGCTGTTTAGTCTTTTCTACCACTTGTTTGAATGTTTTGTCTATATATATATATAGCTAAACATTCTGGTAGATGTTCACAGTGTTCCTGTATTACCTAACATAGTGACATAACATTGGGTAACAACATGGGGAGTAAAACTCTAAACACATGCTTCTGGAGCATTTCTCCCCGGGCCTCCGCTGCAAACAGGATCTCTGGAACCTAGTCAGACTTTCCCAGTCAACAAATATAAAATAAATAAAAAAATAAATAAAAAATAAATAAAGTTCATGAAAGACAACTGTTACACAGAAAGGGTTGTCTATCTTGCTTATTGTGAGACATGTAAAGGATTCTATGTGGACAAGACAGAGCGAGCCCTTAAAAAATAGAATCTATGAACATAACATTGATATAAAAACAAGAAAGAAACAAATACCCTTTATAGACATTCCAAAAATACACCAAGGTTTTTTATATTTTAAATTTGGCATTTTGTAAATTATACATATAGAATCAAGGTGGGGGTGATTGGAAGAATACATTGAGTAAAATGAACTGCAGTGGAAGCTAATATTAGCAGCTAAATTTCCACCAGGTCTTAATGACTGCATTTCTTTAAAATCAGTATTAAAAGAGAGGGCAAATAGATTATAAACAATGGTTGTCATGTCCTGCACATGTTCCTATGTTTCTATTCTTTTAGTTTTCATTTTTTACATCTACTTTTTTATTGATTCTGGTAATTGTGAATTTATATTCAGTCTAACTTTAACAAATGTATATTTTTTTACACAATATGGCTAACCATAATGTGATTTTAAGCAACAAACAGATTGGGCTAATAATTAGCCACTGTCATGATTTTTTAAAGGTATTTAAATTCTTCTTCTTGCACTGTTATTTATTCTGATGAAGTTTCCTATTACAGAGACGAAACCACTCAATGTTGTTCTATTTATTAAAGGAAGAGTCTTTTCGCAGCTTTGGTGCATTTTTTATTATTTTATTGGTTTTAGTAGTGTTTCATATTTTTTTTTTGACTTATCACTTTAAGGCCAGATAAGCAATACCTCCTCTTCATTCACAGGGATGACTGTGACAGGGAAGATCATGTGATTGGAATAATCAGAAGTGGTGAGGACACTTGCTGTTACTGACATTTGCAGCAGTACAACACGTCTGCTCGGGAAGGTTGGTTTAAAAACAGTAACATATATTTATTCAGAGAATCAGGTATCAATATGGAGTTTATTTAACATTTGTTAACCCAGAAAGTCCAACTTGGAACTAAGCCAATTATCAGCAGAGGCCTGGGGAGAAATGGTTCAGATGCATGTCTTTGAACGTGGGAAGAAACCCACACGAATGCAGGGACGACATGCAGACTCCACACAGAAGGCAGCCCAGCTGAGACTCGAACCAGAGAGCCTCTTGCTGTGAGGTGACAATGCTACCAGTGCACCACTGTGTCATCCTTATTTATTTGAATGATTATATAAAACACACAATTGCTATTAAGCAGTGAACCTTCCACATCTGCATAGAATGACAATGAAGGTTGTATTGCATGTTAAGTGTCTCCTTACCACCGCCACCTCCTTACTCAGCATACAGCATCTTTATTGGTAATGTTTTCAAAACATTTCTAAACGGTCAGCAACAGAAATAAACAGTTCCACCGTACCTAAAAATTTGTAGGAAAAAAGTAAGAGAATGATCATTGGAGATTAAGATGATAACATGTGCAGACTGAGGAAAGTGGCACACAGTCCCCCCGTTTAATGACAGATGTCACACCCCACAACATGTTAGTAACTCTGCAGGAAGAGACACAGCATAACAAGATCAAGCACATGCTGACATTGCAGTCTTGTACATGAGGAGAAACCATGTGTCACTATAGCAGTACCTCTAAATCCAGGTGAACACTTTCAGGATGATGGCAGATATTCAGAGATAACAGTATCCACAGTGCCACCATGTACCACTATAGCAGTACCTCCACATCCAGGTGAACACTTTCAGTATGATGGCAGAAATTCAGAGATAACAGTATCCACAGTGCCATTTTTACAAAGGGGTGCCAGGCTCTGATATTTGCCACAGCTACTCCAGGAAATATGTAAAGCACCAGCTGCCCAGCAAAACACTACATGGAAATGGCACAGAGCAGGGATAATGCCAGGATTACACTAATGAATGGAAGCATCCATAGCCATCTCTATTCTTAAACTCGTTAGGACTTATCAGACTCAACTAGGAATCAGTCTTGGAAGGGGAAGCGGAGAGGGTAGTAGCTGGGTATGAAGGAGCAGATCACATGAGATTACAAGTGCTTCTCAAGAAAGTTATGTAATTAGAAGGGGGGAACAAGTACCGCAATTTCATGTAGGACAGGTCAGCTTTCATCAACACATAGCAGAACCTCTCATCCAAGGTTGTAGTACAGCAGCATGGCCAGATTAGTGTCTGCAGGATCATATGCACCAAGCAGGTCACAACATTGGACCAAGTCATCATCCAGCTCTCATGACAGCCCTTCTTCAAAATCACTTGCACCATCACCTAGCCTATCTGCATTACATGATTAAAGCTCCTAACATAAGATTACAATGATTAACACCTGTAATGCTCTGGACGTTGCATTGTTACAGCTTGTAACATAAGATTGTAGTAATTAACACCAGTAATGCTTTGTGTGCCTCATTGTTACAGCTCATAACATAAGATTGTAGTCATTAACACCAGTAATGCTCTGTGCGTTACATTGTTACAGCTCATAACATAAGATTGTAGTAATTAATGCCAGCAATGCTTTGTGTGCTACATTATTACAGCTCATAAGATAAGATAGTAGTAATTAACACCAGTAATGCTCTCTGCATTACATGATTACAGCTCCTAACATAAGATTGCAGCGATTAACACCGGTAATGCTCTGTGGGTTACATTGTTACAACTCATAACATAAGATTGCAATGATTAATACCAGAATGCTCTGTGTATTACATTGTCACAACTCATAACATAAGATTGTAGTAATTAACACAAGTAATGCTTTGTGTGCTACATTGTTACAGCTCATAGCATAAGATTTTAGTAATTAACACCAGAAGTGCTCTCTGCTTTACATGATTACAGCTCCTAACATAAGATTACAATGATTAACACCAGTAATGCTCTGGACGTTGCATTGTTACAGCTCGTAACATAAGATTGTAGTAATTAACACCAGTAATGCTTTGTGTGCCTCATTGTTACAGCTCATAACATAAGATTGTAGTCATTAACACCAGTAATGCTCAGTGTGTTACATTGTTACAAATCATAACATAAGATTGTAGCAATTAACACCAGTAATGTTCTCAGCATTACATGATTACAGCTCCTAACTTATGATTGCAATAATTAAAATCAGTAATGCTCTGTCTTACACTGTTACAACTCATAACATAAGATTGTAGTAAATAACACCAGTAATGCTCTGTGTGTTACATTGTTACAGTTCATAACATAAGATTGGAGTAATTAACAGCAGTAATGCTTTATGTGCTACATAGTTACAGCTCCAAACTTAAGGTTGTAGTAATTAACACCAGTAATGCTCTCTGCATTACATGATTACAGCTCCTAACATAAGATTGCAGTGATTAACAACAGTAATGTTCTGTGCATTACATTGTTACAACTCATAACATAAGATTGCAATGATTAACACCAGTAATGCTCTGTCCGTTATATTGTTACAACTCATAACATAAGATTTCAATGATTAACACCAATAATGCTCTGTGTGTTACATTGTCACAGCTCATAACATAAGATTGTAGTAATGAACACCAGTGATGCTTTGTGTGCTACATTGTTACAGCTCATAACGTAAGATTGTAGTAATTAACACAAGTAATGCTCTCTGCATTACATGATTACAGCTCCTAACATAAGATTGCAATGATTAACATCAGTAATGCTCTGTGCGTTACATTGTTACAGCTCATAATGTAAGATTATAGTAATTAACACCAGTAATGCTTTGTGTGCCTCATTGTTACAGCTCATAATATAAGATTGTAGTAATTAACACTGGTAATGCTCTCTGCATTACATGATTCCAGCTCCTAACATAAGATTGCAGTGATTAACACTGGTAATGCTCTGTGTGTTACATTGTTAGAAGTCATAACATAAGATTGCAATGATTAACACCAGTAATGCTCTGAGTGTTTCATTGTTACAGCTCATAACATAAGATTGTAGTAATTAACACCAGTAATGTTTTGTGTGCTACATTGTTACAGCTCATAACATAAGATTGTAGTAGTTAACACCAGTAATGCCCTCTACATTACATGATTACAGCTCCTAACATAAGATTGCAGTGATTAATACCAGAAATGTTATGTGCATTACATTGTTACAGCTCATAACATAAGATTGTAGTAATTAACACCAGTAATGCTCTCTGCATTGCATGATTACAGCTCCTAACATAAGATTGCAGTGATTAACACCGGTAATGCTCTGTGGGTTACATTGTTACAACTCATAACATAAGATTGCAATGATTAACACCAGTAATGCTCTGTGGGTTACATTGTTACAACTCATAACATAAGATTGCAATGATTAACACCAGTAATGCTCTATATGTTACATTGTTACAACTCATAACATAAGATTGCAATGTTTAACAACATCCATGCTCTATGCATTATCATTGTTTCAGCTGGAAGTTATCTAAAACTTACAAGTAGTAATACACAAGTATTCAGGAAAGCACTCATAAGAAAATTAAATATTAAAATTATATTCTGCCATATAAATAAATACTGCTGCCACTTTATCCTCAGCACAGCACAAATGATTATGTTTTTGTCTCTGAATACACAAATTATTGTGCATGTCAAAATGCAATAAAAGATGTGCAATACCTCAACAGAAAACATAGGTCAAAATGAGGAAATATTGCATAATTCTGAAATCAATACGATATGTTTTCATTCAATTGCAAGGTATAAACTCCTGTTATGTACTGAAATAACATGTTTTCACTAATTGTACCACTTCAGAACATTCAGTATGTCCATACGTAGGTATAGTATATGACTTCTGCATAATGCATTGTGCAAAATATTTAATAATTTGATTATTCCTTATATGATGCCTTATGACATCACTGAAGAGGAGTCAGTGAACACTCAGGCATGACTTTTACAAAAAAAAAATAGTACAAGTACCTTTTTTGAAATCAAAAAGTAATTATTTAAAAATGATAAGGCATGCCCAAAAAACAGTGGCTGTAGACTGTGCACCACACAGATAGCATGCAGATATCACTGCATGCATCAGTTATGCTCTTTGTGTCTTTACAACATAGGAAATACTAACCTGAATATCTCTCTACCAGCACAGCGATTTGTTGTGCATGAGCCTGCCGCATGGGGTCCCTTACTACAGCTAGTCATCATTAATTATAGTAGGACTGGGAACTAGGAGCTGCTGTGACAGCATGAGTCACCACCACCAGACTGGCACATGATCATGCTGTGTAGAATGCAACATGCAATAAACTTTCTGCATGCAGAAGCTGGGTCATAATGATGGGCATCCCCAGACTCATCCAAGCATCAAAAAGGACTCTTAATGAGGCCAAAGACCATCTTGATAATGATATAGGTCTGAGACAGGGCTGTATTGTAGGTGTCTTCTGCTGCTCCACTTGGATTTCTCACTGGTGTCATGAACCATGGCTCCAGTGGGTTTCCAGCATCACCTGAAAGAAAAAATAAATAAAAGAAAGAAAAGAGTAGGTGGGTGGGTAGAGACAAAACAAAGACTTATTTTGAGTATTCAGCAGTACTTTTTATCCTGAATAGCTACATAAATAAAATAAAAAAATATATACAAAATTATTTTTCCACTTACCAGCAAGACAAACACTGGGCATCCTGCCATGCAGCAGGTGGTGATAGAGTGAGGTCATGTGCCAGATATGAGAAATGTGTTTATTGCCAAGATGCTGTGCAGAGAGACATAGGAGATGCACCCCATGCATCACACACTAGCTGACAATTTGATGGAAGGGTGGCCCATACTATTGTGATACCGTTCCTCCTGTGCAACATGGTCACAAGCTATCAACCACATACCTCAGGGAAATGTGCCAATGGGCAGTCATGAGGTGACACTGGGAAACTGAGGTACTAATCCATATGTGCCAAGAGTACATCCAAGAACTGCTGCAGTATCCTTGACTTAGAAACCCGTGAAATACCCAACAAGTCCCCAGTCTGTCTCTGGAAGGACCCCATGGCAAGCATAGTGAGGGCTATAAATGTATTTGTATTCACAGAAAAAGGAAGGCCATGCATCTCTCCAGTACCTTTGTGGGGGCCATAGATACTCACTAAGACCTTTATGATGTCCCTATCTAGTCTGAACCTATTTTGCATCTCCTGAATGTCAAAATTATAGTGATCTCTTCTCTGCCTGGACAAGCAGCTCACACAGGGAAATAACAAAGCTAGCATCATCATGGATCGCAAAGTACATAGAACTGATGGAATTCCACTTTTTATAACAAATCTGTGGATGGAGAAAAAGTGCAAAACCTTGACTATAAATCACAAGTAGTAAGTAGAAGACTTCATGAGCATTGCAGTTTTACATCATTTCTTAATTGCATCTCATTATGATTTCATTTACTTACACTTATTTGTGGTCATCACACATCAGAGTAAGTGGCTTCCATGTATGGCAGCTGTGCTGATTTGTGGGTAGCATAGAAAACCTTTACACAGTCACCACCTTTATTCTCTAAAATGCCTTTGCATGCAATAATAAAAAATAGGTTTTAGCAAGCTGCAACAAATAGTGACATTAAGGAAGGTCTGAGGTCTATGTTGATAATATATGGTTACTATCCTAATGCACAGCAACTGCTAAATAGGAAGACTGCATTGTTTTATTCTTCTTCCTTTCTACTCAGGTTCTGATAGAGCCAGGTAATGCAGAAATTGTTTGTATAATCATAAATTAAGAAATGTGTTGCACTGTATTGCACTTTGTGAGCAAAAGTGAAGTTACTGAATTATAGAAACACAGAATTTTTGGCAAGGTAAGCAGGAGATCCAGGGTTATCTAAATGGAAAAATGAAATAATTTTTATTTCTGTTTCCCTCCCCATCATATAAACCACATGTACTTAAAACATATTGTGATGCCCCTGCACTGGCCCAATAATCAAGAAGCCTCAATCCTCACCAATAACACCAGTTTATTATTACTGATATAAACATTTATACCTGAAACAAATTGCACAGCAACAAAAATAGTGCATACCTTTTCAATGAGTTTACTTCCCAAACAAGTGCTTACACTTTGTCCATCTCATCCTCTGATGAGGGAATTCACATATTTAAGAACTCTGTTACACATCACCAGGCTACAGTATCTAATTAAACAGACTGACATGTCTTAGATGGATCCTTCGTATAGGATTACATTAGTGCAATGAATGTATATTTCACTGATTATTAATTTTGGCAAAATTGGCATAGTATAATCTGGATTTATGTGGCAATATAAGTGAGATAGTATTTAAAATTTCATACCATTTACTTTATCTGCAAAGTCACAACATTTTGTGTGTTTTTGTGTTTTCCCAGGAGTGTGTAAAAGTGGGGTAAGGAAACTGTTCATTTCCCACTGTTGTGTAATCTAGTAGCTGGTAGTTACAGCTGCAGAAATGTGTGGTTTACAGCTTCTTCATAAGGGGTGTAGAATATTGTGCGTGCGTGCCTGTGTGTGTGTGTGTGTGTGTGTGTGTGTGTGTGTGTGAGTTTGTATATACACACACACACACACACACACACACACACACATGCAAGCACGCACAATATTCAATACCCCTTATGAAGAAGCTGCAAACCACACATTTCTGCAGCTGTAACTACCAACTACTAGATTACACAACAGTGGGGAATGTTCATCATTCTATGTTGGAAAAAACAGCAGGAGACTATCTGAACACATTAGAGACCATCTCTGTTGTTACAAGAGGGGGCATACCTATAGTGCTATAACGAAACATATTCTGACAATGGGTGAAGCACATTAGTTTAAATATAATGTATAATGATAGGTTAGGTGACGTCTCTAACAGAACTGAAAATAAGGAGTTGAGATGGATTATTAAGTTGAAAGCACATCTAGGGAAATGATTAAATGATCATATAGCCATCATGGCAAGACTGAGGGGCAGGAGCCTGAGGAAACATTAGGCTGTGTTGAGCCTCACTATAAGATTTTTATTAATTTTTAATTTTTGTTTTTTTTATTATTATTATTATTACTATTTTTATTTTTTTGACTTTGTATATTTTAGCATTATTCTAGTATGTATTTGAACATGCAGTTGATACATTTTATTTAGATATGTCTTTAAATGATGTAATATGACTCTGTTGGCTATTTTTAATCTTGTGATGTTTAAAAGGAAGTGATGTATTTGTATTTGTGAGGTCTGAGGAAGCAATTTTAGTTGTGAAAGCACTTACCTTACTATCCGTTGTTCCAATAAATGTATGTTTTTAACTGGACAGCTTCATTATTATATCTGCTTTTCTGCTGACGCTTGGATTTTGGAATTTTTACTTATTTATTTAACATTCAGGTGTTTTTTTCATTTGTAACTTATTTTTACCACCAAGGAGTCATGGCAGAAAATCCTGTTGAGGGAACAGTGACTGGAAGTGATATTCGACATGCAGGTACTTCCAGATGTTCTTTGAAGGAGTTGCTTCGGGTAAAAGGCAATCACCGGGATTCATGAAGCTTGCGCCAGGCGCAGGCATAGCATAGGTGGTATAATGCCAAATATGGCCACCGAGTGATTCAGGTACGATCCAATTCCACGTGCACTACCAGCGTATGCCAGATCTGCGCAGCCCTCGGCTTAGGTATGCTAATCACCCCATGTGCAGTGCCGCACCATGCAAATGAAGGTACATAGGGATTCATGAAGTGGTGTAGGCATAGCATAAGCCCACAGAAATGTAAACCAAAAAACATGGTATACATTTTTCCAAACAGAACATCAGAGCTATGAAAGTGGACCAGACACATGTATTACAAAGTTAACATATGCCAATGGCTAAATATACAGCCAATGGCATAAGAAAAGATGCACAACACCTAAACAACAACATTTAATGTCATGTCCAGAGTAACGCAAAGTACAACCGCAGGGCATGTGTGCGCAAATGGGAACACAAAGAAAATGTATACAAATGTCATAAAATCGCAATGTAATACAAATCATGATTTCACCATAATACTCAATGATATGCATGGTACACCACAACCAAGCTGCAAGAGTTGCTAAGGGTCTGTGACAGTGTTCAGCACGGTAACTAGGAATTAGTAGTCAATGCCATGCAAATGAGGCAGGTAATAGTGAATCGCAAATGTCCCGCCGGACTAAGGATGTACCATACGGTGCAGCGCTACAACACCGAGGAGTGGTTTAGAGGTATACATGACATCAGCAGTGGGGTGTGCCACCATAGCTGTAAGCACATTGGAGCAATGCAAATCCAGCCTGGCCGTTGCTAAGCAAAGCCACAGGATAGGGGTGGGGAGGTAGGTATAGCATCGTTTAGCTGAGAGCACATATGGTGCCCGAAAACGCATGTGTACGGGGATGAAAACGTGCCCGAAATCCGGTAAGCGGACGCATGCGCCGCGCACCATAGCTCAAACAGGAAGGTCAGGGGAAGAAAATAAGGAAATGCCACAGTAGGGTAATTGGAGTACAACTGAGAAATTAACACCTATTAACTCACAGTGGGCAATCGACGGCAGCTGACAAGTCTGCTCATGGAAACCTGCAAAACAGGATAGGGGAGGTGTCGGATTGCAAAGAAAAGAAACTGTCATAGCAGAGCAAAGCAAACCTGCAGTAGACTGGCCATAGAACACATTATGCAAGATAAGCCAGGTTTAGGAAAGTACAAATGAAAGCAGGCTGCTGGATGCATGCCAGAAAATGGGAGGTGAAACGTTAAGAAATATAAAGGGAAGGGCAAGAGGTAATCCACAGCAGCCAAATGTAATTCAACACCAAAGGCACCACAATAGTAGTTCCTGTCGTAAAACACATAAGATACCCTGTAGCTACGATCGTACATACACACCCTATGACATCATCAGTGTTCACAGCACAATAGTATAAAGTGTGAAATCACCTCACACATACCTGTGTATTCCCAAACACTGCACCATAGGTGTAAACAGACGGGGAACTTTTACAATGTACATGTTGGGAGCTGCCATAGCTGTGATTCATCACCATGTGTTAGTGACTGAAGGTGTTGTGGAGGATGATACTGACAACCACTGCAGGCCCCGGAAGAGGAGAAGAGTGTTCAGACCAAGGGTAACCTACCAGGGGCTACATGATCTGGAGATAGTAGAGCGTTACAGGGTGGACAGGGACATCTTACAGCAAATAGTTGAGCTGTGCCGGCCACGCATGAGATAAAGAAACAACAGAGGGGAACCCATCCCAGTGGACATGAAGATATGTGTAAGCTTGCGAATACTAGCCACAGGTACCTTTCAAAGGCCAACTGGAGATATAATGGGGATCTCACAGGCATCAGCATTCAGGGTACTACACCAATTCCTGGATGCCATGTTACCACATGCCAATGAGCATATATACTTGCCCCGAACTCAGGAGGCACACTACCCGGATGTACTGGGTTCGATAGACTGCACGCACATACATATCAAGTCACCACCCAGTGAGCATGGTAGGCCCTACATAAACCGCAAGGGATACCAGTCCATCAACTGCCAGGTCGTGTGCAATGCCCAGGGCATTATCATGGATGTGTGTGCTGGCAGCGCTGGAAGCTACCATGACTCCCACATCTGGCATGCCTCACAGCTGTATCAGGTATTTGTCAGGGGGGACATCCCACATGGCCACCTTGTGGGGGATGCTGGCTATGCACTGGAGCCTTGGATGATGACTTCCATCAGAAATGCACACACACCCATGAAAGAATGCCATAATGAGGCACACGCACAAACCAGAATCATCATAGAGCGTGTGTTCGGTATGCTGAAATCACAGTTCTGTTGATTGGACATATCTGGTGGAGCCTTGCAGTACTCTCCAGGCACATGTGCCCACATCTTCATAGTATGTGCCATGCTACATAATATGATCCTATGGAAACAGCTGCAGCAGGGACATAATTGTGAAGGCCCTCACAGCTCACCGCAGTTGCCAAGGCCATCACAGGCACAGAGGGATTCAGACCATGAACACCCTATGCCAGCCCCAGTAGGCAGATGGAGGCGTGCCCAAAATGCCTACGCCTTGGCAAACAGGGAACATATAGCACATACTCTGATAGTGTAGGCCCCTATGGACTGACACACCTCTCCACCTGCACACACAGTAAAATGGATGGCACACACACACAACCACCTGTAAATCGTAATGTATAGGTGGCCTACTGTGTGAATCCTACATAGGTTCATAGGTTCATAGGTTCGTACTAGGCTATCTGCCCTAGGGCTATTATAAGCCTAGCCAGAGTGTATGTGGCTTACACCACCCCTTAGGATGAGAATACTACACCCTTTTAGCGTTTAGTTTACTATGCCTCTGTCTAGTAGTGACACAGAGATGACCCCCAGGGTAAACTTACGATCTCCCATCCACTCGTCGAGATTTCTCTTGAATAGAGTCAGTGAGGAGCTCTGCCTAACATGGATTGGGATTTTGTTCCAGAGTGTAGGGAGCCTCTGGGTTATGAATCTGTCCCTCCAGCATGTTCTATTTATTTCTGTGTTGAGGTTTAAGTCACTTGTTCTCGTGGCTCTGATGGATTTGGATTTTCTGAGGTGGAGCATGTCCATTAATTCAGGATTGGACATGTCCTTGTACGTCAGGCACAGATCACCTCTGAGTAGGCGGTATGCGACTGAATAGAGCTGGAGTTTTTTCAGTCGGGCAGCATATGACATATGTTTAAGACCCTTTATCCTCTTGGTGAGGAACTTTTGGGGTCTTTCCAACTGCTGCAGGTGTCGGGTGAGATACATCCCAAATGGGGCATTGTACTCAATCATTGGCCTGATAAGAGAAGAGTACAGGGGCACAATGACCTCTCTTGATCTAGATGTGAAACCCTTCATGATAAGGTGGGCAATATAGAAGGTCTTCCTAACCACTTTGGCAATGTGAGTGTCAAATCAGAGGTTACTGTCAACCTGGGTCCCTAGGTCCCTGATTACCTCTTCCGTACTTAATGGCTTACCACCTATGTGGTAATTTGTCGGTACCTTGTTTTTCCCAAAGGGTATGACTATACATTTCTTGGCGTTCAGCTTAAGGCCATGGCTCTGGCACCAATTATCTGTTTCTATGAGGCCTCTCTGAAGGATGTTTGTGTCCGCTGGAGTATCAATTATGGCGCCCAGTTTGCAGTCATCTGCGAACTTTGTCAGCCACAATCCTCCTATCTTTGCCTGTACCTCGGAAAAATAAATGCCGAACAAGAGGGGTCCCAGGACTGAGCCCTGTGGGACACCGCTTGTGACTGGCTTAGAGTCTGACATAGCTCCAGCAACTCTGACCCTGTGGGTTCTGTCTTTGAGCCAGTTTGCAACCCATCTTGTGACATATGGGTTTACATTTAAGCTGATGAGTTTGTCTATGATGCCCGAGTGGGGTATTGTGTCAAAGGCTTTTGCAAGGTCAAGGTAGGCTGTGTGAACTGCCTTGCCCTCATCAATGGCCTTAGTGACTGTTTCAAAAAAGTTGACCAAGTTCAAAAGGCAGGATCTGCCCTTGACAAAGCCAAATTGGGTAGGATCCAATGTCTGTAGGTCCCCAATGTCTTTGTTTATGAGTTCCATAATGATCCTCTCCATAGCTTTGCAGACCAGGCTCGTCAAGCTTATGGGCGGTAATTTCAGGGTCCATAGAAGCACCGCCTTTGTGAAGTGGGACCACTGTTGCCGTACGCCACTCTTTGGACGTATCCTGTAGTAAGGCTAAGATTAAACAGCAGCCTTATGTGTGGGTTTAGTTCCTCTTGGAGTTCATGTAGCACACAGCCAGGGACACCATCCGGTCCCATTGATGCTGTGTTTTAGCTTTAGAGAGGCGGCTCTCACCTGGGCATCTGAGATGTTCGGGAGGCTACACTCTGCTGGGATAGTTATTTCTCGTTCTGCGGGGTGGCCGAGGAGAGATTTGCACTGAACCTGTCTGCCAGAATGTTGGCAATGTCAGTGGGTTCAGTGTATTTTGTGTCATTTTGGACTAACTCTGAGCATATCTGGGAGTTTCCACCCAGGTTTCTAACATAGCTGAAGAAGGCCTTGTGATTGTCTTTTGTGTCTTTTGCGATTTTTCTCTCAAAGTTGGCCTTGGATGATTTTATGAGTGATCGTAGTTTTTTGCTAGTACTGATCAGAGATGCCTTCCCTTTTAGGGATTTTGCTCTGTCATGTAGTAGCTTCCTCCTCCTGTTGTAAAGTTTGTTTATGGTTGGGGTCCACCAGACTGGGCGCCTGCCTTTGGGGGAATGGGTCTTGGTTTTATTTGGGATTGCATGATCCATGCATACTTGAAGGTGCCCATAGAAGGCATTTGCAAAAGATTCAGCAGTGTGGGTTGTGGTTTCCACTGGCCCAGGGGCCTTGAAAGATACCACTTCAGTCTTAAGAAGTGTGAAGTTTGCTTTTGAGAAGTTCTTCACTGTGGTCTTTTGTTCAGAGGGTGGGGGCGGGATGTGGATTTCCAGTGAGATTAATTTATGGTCTGATCTTACCAAAGAGGGATGTACTTCCGGTGTGGAGCATTTTGTCCCCATGTTTGTGATGATCAGGTCTAGTATATTGTCTCCTCTTGTGGGAATGATGACTAGTTCTTCTACTGCATTTGAGTTTATGAATTCTAGGAACCTTTGGGCTAGGGTGTTGGGGCTTGAGTAATGTTCCCAGTCTATGTTTGGGTAGTTGAAGTCTCCCAAAATGATGGTATTTGGAGAGACATTCATACTCTCCAGTGTCTTCAGGAAGGCTGCGTGGGGTTCCTGAGTTTGAGAGGGTGGTCTGTAGCATGCTACAAACTGTAAGGCAGTTTTGCCTATGGTTAGTTGCACCTGGATAGTCTCCGATGCTTCGGGCGTTGCCACTAACCTGGAGGTGTGGGTATCTTTGATGAAAATGGATACTTCCCCTCCTTTTGTGGTTCGGTCCAAGTTTTGGGGCCAGAAAGCATGATATGAGGTAAAACCTGATAGTGCTGGGGTGCTCTCAGGAGCCTTGAACCAGGTTTCAGTCACTGCACAGACATCGATGTTCTCCATACTGAGGAGGGCTTCGAGGGCGTGCATCTTGAGGTTTAGACTTCTGGCATTGAGCAGCATTACCCTTAGTTTTTTTCCACTTGTGTTTTCTAGGGTGGTAGGTTTGTCATTTGAGCCTTGCCTAAAAAAGGCACTATGGGGGTGGCAAGAGCCTTGGCCAATATCCAGAAGCCCAGGGGTGACAGGTGCAAGCCATCCCTTGTGAAGCAGCGTGGCTTGTCAAGCATGTCATCCCAAGCAGACAGTCACTGGATCCCCTTAGAATGACACCAGTAATTAAGCCAATTGTTAAAACTGATCATTTTGTCTTTGTACTGTGGCATCATTCTTGGTGAGGGTAAGATGCTGCTCAGGGTCAGGGTCATACCGGCCTGGGCTACATAATCAGAGAGCTCCTCTATGTCTCTTTTCATGTAGTCCAGGGAGGTACGTCTCAGGTCGTTCACACCGGCATGTACAATGACTGAGTCATATTTGTACTTGCTGTGGAGTGACCTGAGTGCTTGTGTTATGTGGCGGATTCTAGCTCCCGATAGGCAGCTTACTGTGACCCTCTCCTTGTTCAGTCTGGTGAGCGGGACGTCAGTGTGCCTGACTATGGAGTCACCTATTACAAGTGTGTCTGGCATGTTGTTTGGCCTTAAGGGCTGTGACTGTTTAGCACACTGACTTTGTGAACTATGTGTTGCATGTGCTATGTCTTGAGGTGGTGGTTGCTTGGGTGTCTGCTTTGGAGGCCTCTGTTGTTTTGGTAGATTTTTAATCAGCGTCTCGAGTATGTTTTGTGTGTTTATGTGTTTGGTTTGCAGTTGTGATAGTTCTATGTGAGACTGGGTTTGTGGTGTGCGTGGTTACCTTCTCCTCCTGACTGGTCTTGCCAGTACTGAATTGAGAGAGCTCAGCCTCCAGTTTGGCTATATAGTTGCATCTCTCATATATTTGTATTTGTTGGGAGGAGGAGAGGGTTGTCTGTGTACATGAGGCAATTGTAACATTGCCTCAAGATTCCCAGATTCACCAGCTGAACAGGAGAGGACGCCAGCAACTGACCCTTCGACATGCTAGAAATAGTGAAAAAGATTGCTGTGTAACTGAGTCAGAAAGGACCTATAGGGAAATGGGTACTCAACAGAATTTAGGTGAATGAAGTAATTTTGTTTGTTTAAGAGTGCTTTACCTGTATACAAAATGCTTTAGGAGCAAGTGCTGAGCTTTTCAGATAGAGTATAGGCTGTTTAGATTGCAAGTAGAACAGTTCTAAGGGAAAAATTGAAGAGCAGACTTGGCGGAGCCAGAAAAAGTTTAACCTTGTTTAACTGGCGCTGCGCTATGCATCGACCCGCAAAGCCGTGCAAAGGCGGATTTTAAGCAGTGAACTACAAAAGAGCTAGGAATGGTCCCAAACAACCAATTACTAACAGCTTCTTGTGCTGAGGTCACTTCCCCCAAGGACAGGTAGGCTGCTCAAGGCTCCCCACTCCCACTGGTGAGCAAAGAAACTTCCTTCTATCCAAGTAAGGTAATGGACAACACAGGAACTACACCACAGCCCAGAATACAGCAATGCCTGTATACTGGTCTAAACTAGTCGAGAAAGGCGGGAAAACAAGGATTATTTTTTTGTTTTTTTGTTTTTTTTTGCAGAAATACACAGAAAATGCAGAGACAGTGATAAATTAGTTACACAGGCTAGCACATTTTAGTGGGCAGCCTCCACAGTTCAATTAAACAAACAAACAAGCAAACTTTCGACTAAATTCGACTAAATGTAACTTTAAGTGCAGATTTTAAAATAAATGCAGTAATCAGTAAAAAAACAGTTC
This sequence comes from Protopterus annectens, assembly GCF_019279795.1. Taxonomy (NCBI): domain Eukaryota; kingdom Metazoa; phylum Chordata; order Ceratodontiformes; family Protopteridae; genus Protopterus; species Protopterus annectens. Next base: position 1,239,595,955 of record NC_056737.1, on the reverse strand, counting down.
AGGCTAGTTCAAAGTAAGCAGCAGAAGCTATTTTCAGTGAAAAAAAAGCAAAGATACTTAAATCCAGAAGGTAGTCACTTTTTCGAGTTCCTTGCTGCTAGGACCACTCTGTAAACCCACGTGGAGCTTGTCTGAGCAGCATAGCCAGAAAAAAATGCCCAGAGGCGGATTTTAAGCAGTGAACTACAAAAGAGCTAGGAATGGTTCCAAACAACCAATTACTAACAGCTTCTTGTGCTGAGGTCACTTCCCCCAAGGACAGGTAGGCTGCTCAAGGCTCCCCACTCCCACTGGTGAGCAAAGAAACTTCCTTCTATCCAAGTAAGGTAATGGACAACACAGGAACTACACCACAGCCCAGAATATAGCAATGCCTGTATACTGGTCTAAACTAGTCGAGAAAGGTGGGAAAACAAGGATTATTTTTTTGTTTTTTTTTGCAGAAATACACAGAAAATGCAGAGACAGTGATAAATTAGTTACACAGGCTAGCACACTTTAGTGGGCAGCCTCCACAGTTCAATTAAACAAACAAACAAGCAAACTTTTGACTAAATTCGACTAAATATAACTTTAAGTGCAGATTTTAAAATAAATGCAGTAATCAGTAAAAAAACAGTTCAGGCTAGTTCAAAGTAAGCAGCAGAAGCTATTTTCAGTGAAAAAAAAGCAAAGATACTTAAATCCAGAAGGTAGTCGCTTTTTCGAGTTCCTTGCTGCTAGGACCACTCTGTAAACCCACGTGGAGCTTGTCTGAGCAGTATAGCCAGGGGGTATAGGCAGCCCTCAACCATTGCACACACAACAGCTATTGGAACAAGGAATGTCAACACCTGAACAGTACATGCACCTATCAGCATATGTTGGTACTGTATGTATAGGTTCCTAGGTACATCGGTAGGTACACGCCTGATTGTCAGAGGCCATTCATCAATCGAGGCAAACAGTGTCTGCTGTCACCACCACATCGAGTAACCAACTGACCCTCAGTGGAGCAGAGCCAATTGCAGGATCCATGTGTGTAATTACTGTTCCCCACACACTCTGCATGGATTCCCTGGTGTGTTAATGAAGGGCTCCATACAATGTAATCATGGATGTAGTGGCAAAGCATGGGGTGTACCCATGACAGGTATCTGTCACCCCAGCATGGTCCACCTATGGTTGTGTGAAGGTGTAGCACATTATAGTGTGTGGCTCACTGTGACATACATTCCCAGTGCTGAAGCACATCCATTAAACATCACTTGGACATACCATTAATAGGTCTCATCCATATGTAAACTAACTGAGTTACCCATTTGATTGCAGTATGGAGTAACAGCCATAGTACAGTCCACATACAAAATGCCATAACATGTGTACAAATTCCAGATGCCCAAGTGGTAAATGCGCTGACTGCCGTGCATGTTCCCGGTACCACGTCCTGCAAGGGACGTTACGTAATCCCGAAGGCACGAATAATGGATGGTGGATGCAGGTCATCAGATCAGGTTTAGCACATGTTAGCAAGAATATGCCTTGCCCAGTGCTGGTAAGCGTCGTTTAAACATGACTATACAGATATGCATGAAACAGAGCTAAGCTTCTCTGAATATCACGCAGATCACGGTCAATGATATCCAGAAAAGGTGAAACTAGCATTATTCACCCCTGTACTAACAGTGCCTGCTCTGAAGGGTAAAACGACCACTGCCAGGAGTAGAACACGTAATCATGTACACAATCACCTAACATTAAGCTACCCAAGATGTACCAACGGCAGGTGTGTAATGTGACAGGTTCAAACACAAATGTGCAGAGTACAGGAAACAGTATACACCTACATGTACACAATGAAAGGTGTATTCTTCCTCTCACATATATATATATATATATATATATATATATATATATATATATATATATATATACATACATATATATAATAGAGATAGAAAGGGTGATAGAGAGATATATGTTGATATATACGGATTCACCTATATCTGCAAATATATAGATAGGTCAACGACATGTACACAACCATGGAGGTAGAAATAAATAGGATACTGCCAACTATGGAATGTGTCACATACCGACATGCATAATCACGAGGCTTAAAGACCAAAAGAACACAGTACCGAAACACTGGAACCACGTGTAATATTATTACGATATTAAGGGACATTTAGTTATCGCTGCCGATGTTGCGGTCCACGCAGGTACTGTGTTCAACTGTGTTTGTGATTGCTGTAGTCTGTGTATGTGTGTGTTGAGGGTGCCGTGGGCATTTCCGTGGGACTGTAATGTGTGTGTGTGTGTTTGCATCGTGTGTCTGTTAGTGCTAACTCGGAGGTAGATCAGTGCAGTAGGTGAGGTCATAGCTGGCCGTAGGCATACGGTTACCACCTGTCCCACTTTAAGTGGGACAGCCCCTCCCTGGGCAGTTGTGTCCTGACAAAAAATATTAAAAAGGGCAAATGTCTGAGATTGTAGGACATAATTATGTCCCATATATTATGTAATAGTTGCATTAAATAGTTATGCCTGTATCTACAAAACGTAAATGTTACATGAAACATGATAAGTAGCTAAAGTGCTACAAGAATAAGTATGTATTCAGGATAAAAGTATGTTCTATCCTGTGTACTGACCATGGGTATGTGTCGGCCTGTAAACACCGATGTGTGTCCTGCAAATGTCCCACTATGGCCATTTGAAAAGGTGGCAACCCATGCCAAAGAGGTTCAGTCACCAACACAACTGCAATGAGTGCAAATATCTGTGACAGAAATACACGAGACAGCTGTCATTTAGTAACATTCCTTTACATATCGCTGTATTTCCGGAGGTATGGAAGTATCAACCTCACCTGCATACTATATAGAAACCAATTAACAATGTCTCAATGTATAAGCCAGTAACAACCATAGTTCAGTCTACTAAGTGATAGGTCTTCAATTAGGGAAGGAGCCCACACACATATATGGAATATGTAGAAATGCAGTCCCCACAAACCTGTATATGCTATGTACACCCACCTACATCTCCCCCACACCCGAAACAATTGCAATACAGACTGTAATAACATCACAAACATCCACTCACTCAATTACATATGCAGAAGCGTTAACATACCTTGTGAGAGACACATTTGTAAAGGCGCCATGTGAAATTGTAGCTGTTGTGTAATGGAACAGACGGCGATGTTACAGGTTTTGTTTGCAATAGTCCCTTATCAGACGGTTGAGATGACAGGTACCCTCACATGTAGAATCACATACTCTAGCCATCACACACAATCCACGGGGGACATGAATTCAAAATATCCGTGTCTCTACAAATAGCAGTTGCAATTCCTCACAACAAAATGCATACAGGCCGTCTCCCCGAAGGTAGGGCAAAAGGGCAACGCCCAAGTGGCGAATTAAATTATACCCCACTGTTGCCACGTAATTGGTGAATGGAGTAGCTGCACAGTTGATGTGCATGTAATGATTTACTCAGGAACACCAATTGGTGGCAGGAAACCACATGTTACAGGTATCGATGTATATAAGGATGACTTGCCATACATTCAAACCGTATGCTCATACCATAGATCCATTTAATCAGTAAAGGTGTAAGAGAGATATTTACAAAGATTCAGAATGCTAACAAGATATGTAGAACACTCAGTATGTTAGTGTACATAGAGCCTGTTTTGTATTAATTAAAAGTGCACGCAATGCATAAAGTGGGAAAAGGTTTTATGTAGTGATGTCTTGTTGAGCATAGTAACGCTTGTAGAAATTGTGTGTCCTGCTGTGGGCCACAAGGTAAACATCACATACACCACAAGGGATCTTACATGAGGGCTTTAAACAGAACAATTCCACACCACCCGCCGTCAGGGGTAGGGTATGTCCATCAAGTACGTGCCATAGCAGGGGATAGTATATGTTGATATACTGTCACCGTAGGCATGTGTATGGGCATATAACGACAATAACATACCTAAGGTGGTCATGCTGTGCAAGTATGCTTTGCATTATGGGATAATGTGTAAAATTTCTGTAATGTACAGTATTGCAGGTAGATATGTCAGATATTCTACACAGCACAACTGTTATATCATGCAAACAAAAGGTATCGTCTGTTGGTATGTACAATACACAATAACAGGATACATATGGCTTGTAGTCATGGGACACTGTAACAGCATGATAGCTAATCAAAATGGAAGAGCTACTCAATTAACCATGCACAAAGGACATGTAATAACATCACAGGTTCATAGTGAGGTACTATGCTGTCTGGCAAGTCTATGTTTAAGCCCAACTACAGTGTTTACACCGGCAGCACCTCTCTAGGGTAGTGTCCTGTCTGTGAACAGCAGAGCCATGTGTTACCTGCACCTCTGCACAGTACAGCCACTGCAGTGATCCCTGGTGTATCAGTGTGACCGCCTACAGAGTCACCTATGACCGATTTGTTGGGTATGTTTTAACACCCTATTGGCTGTAGTTGATGGGCACACATGAGTCTGTGGGCTATAAGTAATTGTTGTTGTGTTTGGTAATGGGGGCTGCCTCTAGTGCCTACACAGAGTATGGAGAGGTTCTGCAAATGTCGTACTCATACTATGTGTGGCCTGTGGTGATGGAGATCTAGTGAGACTATGTGATGAGTGGGGTGTATTGCAAATGTTAAACGTCCTCACATGAATGTCAGGTTCAGTCTGGGTTGGTGAGCGCATTACCCCCAGCATGGCTACATATGTGCATCTCCCACAGGCTGTAGTGTCGTATGTTGGGAGGTGAGCATTGACTGTGTACATGAGACAATTGCTCTATTGCCACATGTTTGCCATACTCATCATATAGACAGGTAATAGCACTGGTATGTGACACTTGGACATGCCTGTATATTCAACCATGTCTCACAAGATATGTGAGTTACGTGTGTACAACAGCTGTTGTGCTGTAAGCAAACTGTAAATGTAAGGACAGACAGTGTACTTGTAAGAAATGATTTGGAATTGGTGCTATAGTAATTAGTAGCTCATGAAGTGCTCACATGTTCTGAACAAGTGCTGAGCATGATTATGCAATACAGATAGGGTGTTGGATAATATCAACCCATTGCAACCAACAAGTGGAGACAACAGTCATAATTGGAGGCATTTCACTATTACCCTGCTGAGTATGGTCTGCAAGTCTATGAACCTTTATCAACGTAGATGTTAGCAGTACAGAAGTAGATGACAGTATGGATGATTTCACACTGCATAGCATACCTGTGACAGGTCATAGGACATCATCACCCATACCGTGTTCCAGCTACACTGAGTATACTAGATGTACCTTCGTATGTCACAGGAGTGTTCTACCAGTGGCCTGTTGACGGAAACAACACTACAAAAGGTGTTTGAGTGACATGTGCATATCACACCAGTGGCAGCTACAGTAAAACAGGGTTAATGTTGTGTAACCCCCCCTCATTGTAGCCCATACCACACAGACAAATGGGAGGCATCTGTGTATGTAAGGATGTGAATGTCCATGACCTAGGAGCAATAGCTGTCTCAGTGTTGTGGACAACATACAGAATGGTCTTTGTGGGTGAGGTGTGTGACATATGTGCACAATCTGGCAGCTGATAATAGCATTGTCACCACTAGGTGAATAACCCTGTACCCATTAACTACCACCTAGGCAGCGGTCAACATTATGGACACTGTGTAAGGGATGGTGCTGTGCAGTTCACCTCCCTGAGTTGGTGATGTCTCCAGGCCTATTAGGTAGTCATACGTCACCCACGTCATGACAGGGTGCCATCCATGAGCATGGAGAACATTGGACAGGCATACTCAGCACTCGGGTGACCAATATCGGATCACATATCATCTTTAAGGGGTATTGGCCATGCGTGGATGGGCGATACCAGCCTTCACAATCCTCACCTCCACTATGCAGCATGCTGGCTACCTTGCATAAAGACATGTGCTACACTGTGATGTTGGACATGCTACACATACATATCCTGATCTGAAAGACATACATCATGGACAGCCATCGTCCTACTACAAGGATCGCCACATGCTGGACATATCCCTGTCATACCATGCAACCCTGTTCATCAAAGCTGCACATGTCATCTCTGTCACACATGGTGTGATGACCGCATGGTAGATGTATTAATAACTGTCTGGATCAGTAATGTGGCCCTGATGCACCTCATGGTGGCAAAATGGCTGTCGGATACAGCTAGAAAACCTTGCCCGTACATGCTATAGTTGATAACTATCCCTGCGAATGATGTCCGGCTAGCCATTGTCCCATGTCTATCACATGTGCAACACAGGCGATATGTGGCAGGATGTTGAACTGCTGTACAGTGCTGTGTAGATGTATATGGCAAAACACATGCATGTAAAGGTTTCTGTGCATATGTGTGCATTGTCACTGCTCATGTTTATTAAGGCAGTGTATGTGTTGATATGTGACATATACACAGCATCAAGGTCAACAGCATTACTGTGGACACATCCAGGCATGTGCTGATAGGTAACAACACCAGTACAGGCAAACAGACATGCCCACATCAAGACAGCATTCACATGGAGTATGAACAATGTAATGAGGTGACACACATATATGGTGATGATATCCAATGCATAACGGGTGTTACATGTGTGTGACACATACATGTCAGTCGTGTCAGTGTCATGACGATTTGCAAAGATAACTGTTCAGATGTACTAGATTTAATACAAATGTATGTGCAGCTGTATCTCTGTACATCTCTGTGATACTGTGACCTGTCTCCATTATTATGTCTTCCAGATAATGCCTTGTTCATGCCCTCCACCGTATAGCCGCCTGGAGGATGATGCCCTCATTCCGTACCTCCATGAGAACTACGAGGTGTTGTTCAGCCATGTGCCACAGCTTGCCCAACAGCGTGACGACTTGTGGCAGGACCTTCACAGGAGGATTAATGATGTGGGTGGCCATAACCTCACCTACAAGCAGGTGCACAGACACTGCATGGACCGGACATGACATGCAAAACAGAGTGCCAATGCAATCACCAGGGAACAAGGTGGAACAGGTGGTGGGCCACCAACCCAGCCCCCACTCACACCCACCGAGGAGCTACTGGCCAGCCTGGGGACACCCTCAGAACAGCATCCCCAAACACTAGCTGCCATCGTGGAGGTGGGTGTCTCCCAACCAATGAGCCTGGAGTTGCCTGGTAAGTCACTACTGCACATATGACTATTATATCCCATTTAGTTGCATGTGTCACTGTACAATATGTAATGTAACATCATATGCAAGGTATGTTTACACACATGCTGCATACTACAGTATGCTACCCTGTGTATGCACACATGTGCATACTATATGCTAATGTACAGGCGAATGTGTTAACATGCACAGTGCACCCTGTGGCTGTCATACAGTCATGGATATTGTTCAGACTGCTGTGTCACCCCTATACAGGTACCTCTGGCATGCCGCACAGACATGAGTCCATTGCAGGTGAGACAGTTATCAGTATCAGGCATGTTAATGCATATATCTATATGCCATGTGGCCAGTTAACACATGTACACATAATGTATGGTCCAGTCACGATATACAGGTCGCATCTGTCATCATTCACACTGGCTACCCATGTGCAATATATACAAACTAAATGAAACACCGACATGAAACCACAGTATCTGTCATTGCTAGATGTGTGGACAGCTGTGCATACAATGGTGGAGGTGTTCAATGTAGGCATATGTACTATACATTGGAACAACACATGTGTGGTACGCAAACACTACCACACAGCGAGCTGGGATATAGGCAGCCCACAGGAGTCACCATTATGTAATATGCCCCTGCAATGGGTGCACACATTGTGATGTGCCATCTGACATGTCCCAGACATATAGTGTTCTGGTTGCAATATTGTCTCACTATCCCATAATACATACCCCACATACCAAACATATAACCCATTGTCTGCATAGTCCTGTGGACAGTGACATATCTGACATCTATGGGTGTATGTCATATGGGACAACACAGACATGTGAGATAGATGGCCATCACAAACATTTGGCCAACACATGTTCACACATGGCCATGGAGGATGGCCAGAGACATGTAGCCACACAGTAGTTGTGATGTGTATACACCCTGTTGCACATTGTCCACACATGGTCCAACTATAGCCTTAGTTGACTGATTATATAGTTGATGTGGAACACTGGACATCCTAAAAGCCTGTGCACAGCTAGTGGAGGTGTCACTTAACTCGACCATATAAGATGTGTTGAACATCACAACTGTGTCATTGCATGACAGTAGTCACCTGTACAGCTTCCACAGACATTGACACCACATCAGGCCACAGATACCATACATTTCCCTTGCTGCTGTAGGACATCACTGTCAGCCGTGCACCTTGTGTGTGTGGTACATTAATGTCATGTGGGACATGGTGTATTGACAAGTCTGCCATGTGTGTACATGGTTGCCAGGCAGCTAAAACTTTGTAGTAGTTGTGCAGGCTTATCATCCGTAGGTCTTCCAGTGACCTGTCACATGACACAGCATGGTTTGGTGTGTATACACCTCAGCGACATGGGTCACAATCCACAGTTATGTAATGTGTATGCACGCAGTTATGGCTATGCACTGTGTGCGTATTACACACTGTATAGCAATATAGATGCCTCATGATGCCATGCAATGGCACAGTGTCTGTACTTCACACTGTATAGCAATGTAGACGCCTCACACTACCCTTCAATGCTCATGCACATTTGCTAAAAGTGCATTCTATCTGTAGGGCATACAGACAACACTGCAATGTGATACCCATTACAACGCTGTACATGTGTCAAGACACCATTGTGTCAGACATGTATGCATGTCAATGCACACATCATCAGATTACATGTCAAGGTCACTTCAGCCATGTGTACTGTTAACCTGTGCTGGTCCACATGGTGTATCCCAGGGATGCATGCTTACTACCATGATTTTGTTAACTGCATGGCTACTGATATGACACCTGCTTGCTGTTGTGTGCAACCCAGGGAGGTATGCTAACTACCACAATTAATGTCTGAGCTGCATGCCGTCTGCTGTATCACATGCATGCTGCATGCCGTCTGTCAAATCACATGCATGGTGTGTCTGTGTGTCTGTGTGTCTGTTGTAATGTAGAGTCTTTCTTTGTATTCACAGGTGATGTAGGTGCGTTACCCTCCTGCGGTCCATCTGATGTTAGTGGCCCCACAGATACTAGCAGTGATGAACATATGCATGAGGTACAGGCAGGGTTGTCAGGGGCTGAATCTGTGCCAATGGTTGCCATCCCAGCTATGTCCCCCTCTTCCCCACACACAGTTCTCATGCCAACACATACCCCATCACCAGTGGCAATAGAGGAAGGATAGTCAGCGTGTGTTAGCTTGGAACAGGAACGTGTGGTGGCTACAGAAGGTGTGTCTCCACACCATGGTGTCAGTGTAATGACCTCAGATGTGCCACACAGGCATGTGGCCAGTGCTGCTTGTAGGAGGACCTCTAGCAGACATGAACCTGCAGGACCGAGCACAGCAGTTGGTGTCACCTGATGCATGTTCCAGATTGTAATGGTGGCACAGGCACATGCTGAATGGCAGAACAGTGAAGGGCAGAGGCTACAGAGGGCTGCTATCCATACTCTAAACGACAACATCCAGGCATTGGCAAATGCTCAACAGCAGATTGATGATGTTCTGGACAGGTGATTGGGTGACATGGTTGGAATCCTTGACTGTGGCATGGCAATCCGCAAGTGTGAGCTGTCTGTGCTGGAACATCTGGTAGGAGTGAGGCATAGGCCACATGGATGTAGGCCAGCTACACCACCTAGTGCAGGTCAACGTGAAAAAGCCACCTCAGATGCCCGTTCCCATAGTGCTGGTAACAGTAGCAGTGCAGCTGGTGCTGCGCTGTCCACACCAGGACACAGCAGGCCACGTGGACGTGGCCCTGGACATTCCCAGCGGGGACACGGTTCCAGTGGACAAGTGTCATTGGACAGTAGCCAATCTGTACCTCTGCCTGGTAGTGCCCGTGCAACCCCTGGCAGGCACAGGTCACGTGGCCATGGCCGGACACAGTGAGCTGTACATCCTGGTCCATACAATCTGGAGCTGTCAATAATACCCCTGTGTAGGCCCGACAAAAGGCAGAACTGTGTGCACACATACACGCACACAACAGAAACATATGTAGGGCACCGCAACACCCACATGCATAATGACCACACATGTCCAATCAAATCACCGGACCTTACCCACAAACATGATGTCATCCACTGGTGCAGCCTATGCCCCTGTCAAAAATTATCACCCTGTGCATATGATGATGCCTGTACCGCATCCCTGTCATCCACACCATCGGTGCAGGGACATGCTCATATGGTCTGATGCACAGGGTGAACAGAATAGTGAGATAAGTGTATATTACATTAGTTGTGTACTGTTGACACTCACCATACATACCATGTAGTAAGGTTTATAATGCATTGTTATATGTTCACAGTATGTGTCTTGGTAACACTAGTAACAGCATGTTGGTAATTATTCCCTGCTTCTCTCCTTAAGGTCTAATTGCATGTGCCATTACGTTACAGTGTTTGCAGTTGGAGTGCATTGTTGTATGTTCACAGTATGTGCCTTGGTAACAACAGTAACGGCATGTTGGTAATGATGCCCTGCTTCCCTCCTTAAGGTCTACTTGCATGTGTCAATAAGTAGCAGTGTTTGCAGTTTTACATGTGTAAATGTGGAGTACTCACAGGCATGTATGGCAATACCAGCATGCTATACTGAGCCTCAACCTCACTGCTAGAAAGGCTACCATTCCACAGATGTCCACACATCTACTGATCCAGAAGCATGTGGGCTGTTTAATAGGCTATAGTGGCTAGAGACGTGACATCCATACCAGGTCACATCACAGGTATGGTGACATGGTGCGGGGGGTTTACACAGTGGTCTGGCCGATGATAACATTAGAGGCCACTTGATAGCATGAGGCCTCACTGTGTAGCAGTAATACCCTGTGACATTACAGGATGAGAACACACACAGACATACACAGAAACACACAGTAACATGCCCACACTCACGGGGTCAACAACACTATAACGCACACTCGATAGTGTTGAGGTGAGGACCCCTGCCTATGTGGCAATCACCCTCACAGTACTGTGCACCCACACGACGCGACACAGAGAATGAACATGTACAGGTAGCCAGTAAGGCTGAGACCGATGGCATCAACAGGGTAGTAGACTGCATCACCATGAGGGGTTAGGGATCCTGTCTGTTCTGTATGATAGCATACACCCTCACTCCATGCACCAGACAGCCATACATACACACACACACACACACACACACACACACACACACACACACACACACACACACACACACACACACACAGACACACATACTGTGGAGTCCACAAATGTCATTCACATACAGATAGCTGACATGTGTGTGATACACACACCACCCCTGCCTACGTCATGCTTTCCACACTGCAGTATGTACAGATCTCTACAACAGTGTACAGGGGTGTGTAACAATTGGGATGTATTCCCCACCATATGTGGCATATATGGTCACACAAGCAAACACACATGGCAGTACTGTGAATGATACACCTGCTATATGATGATACGTCTGACAGACATGCAGCAGTATTGGCCGCATTATGTGTACCAACGCTACCTTCGGCAATTGTGCTGCTATATGTACACAGGAGGATGTAAGTGTTACAGGTGTCAAGTGACTTACAGTCAGTAACACCCTGACCGCTGTGTAGGTTGTATGTCTTCACCGTCAAGTAACAGTAACATAGCGTACTGTTTGCACATGTAATGGTAGGATGGCTTGTGACACACCTGTGAGCCGTCTTCGGCAAACATCCATCTGCAAAGGTGAATCACCACTTTATGTACGCACATCCATCCATACCTGATGTACATCGAGCCGTACTGTCAGTATTTCACCATATACAGGTGTCAATGATGGGGCTGCATTGCAACTGCATGTTGTAGTTAGGCACAGATGAATTACATACATCAGCTACTGCACATGCATGGTAGCTGCATGCACACCACTACATGTACATGTGTGTTGGTCCTACATGCCTGTCATGTAGCCATGTTTGTATGCATTGCAATTGGTGGACATGTGTGATGACATACATAACACATGGACTGTTGTATGATATGATGGTTTTCATGGATAACTAGTACAGAGGGAATGTTACCTCAGTCAACATTGCTACCTTATGTACTGTTAGCATTCAATAGTGATGGACCAACCTTCCATGTGCATGCGTGTGATTGCTGTAGCCACTTGTCTGCATGGAGAAAGCTATGCTATGTACATATGTGTTGTGTGTGTGTGTGTGTGTGTGTGTGTGTGTGTGTGTGTGTGGTCCATGTACATATCCACTGCAATTACATGTATGTCATATCCAAACATGAGTGTTCTTTGGTATACAGCGACAGTCATCTGTTACAGCTGTGTAAGACCCAGGGCCCCTGTTATGTGTAGAGCCGACCTGGTTATGAACAGTGGTATCATTGCATTGCATAACACATGATGGAACTCTGTCAGTACATGTGTAGTCTGCACAGTTGCTGTAGACCTATGTACAGTCCACTGGTCATGAGTCATATGATGTTGTGGTAATGTATGGATGTGTGTTGCTGGTCCAAGGACATGGTGATGTCTGAGGGCTACATACAATGCAGCATTGACCTCTGTGATCTGCTCCTGAGACATCTGTGATGGCTCTTGAGTATGTACTGGTCAGTACATGTGAGTGGCCTTCATGTACGTGGGGACAGTAACGCCATACTGTGCCCTTCCATTTTTAGAATCCGTGTGCATACAAGACAGCCCTTCACTACTACTAAAATCCGTGTGCATACAAGACAGCCCTTCACTACTACTAAGTGTGTGAGCATGCCCAGTACACCGTTGTGTAGATGGACACACAGTACATTCCAAACTGTGCCCTTCCGTGTTTAGAATCCGTGCGCATGCAAGACAGCCCTTCGCTTCTACTAAGTGTGTGAGCATGACCAGTATGCCATTGTGTAGATGGACACACAGTACATTCCAAATGGACATGTGATACTAAGTGTGTGAGCATGCCCAGTGACACCTTGTGTCAGTTATGTGCCTCTGTGTATGAGCATGGCCATTGACATCCTGTATAGCGATGGTGGTCATCCAGGCAACAGATGTCCATACCCCACGTCAGGATGGATTCCTACATTGAACACACTGGTTGACTGTCTTGAAGGGTGTACTGTCTGCGGTGCATCTCATATCTATGTAGTGTTGTAATAGTGCTCCATAGATAGGCAGTTGTCCCGCTCACACCACTGCCGTGTGTTTGTCTACGTCTACCTTGGGACAGTAATATACTTTTAGACTGCTCACTCTCTATACATTCCCTATCGGCATCTTTGCCTTTGTGGATGATGTCATCCACCTAGAAGTGTGCCTCTGGGAGTGCTGTGTTCCAGTAATCTCGGTGGCGCATTCTGTAACTGCGTAATGCTGTAGTGTGATAAGGTAGTTAGGTGTATGTTTGACTCCCAGCCCTGCCAAGTGTGTGTGTGTCTGTGTGTGTGTGTGTGTGTGTGTGTGTGTGTGTGTGTGTGTGTGTGTGTGTGTGTGTGTGTGTGTGTGTGTGTGTGTTTCCAGCTGCCTGGGGACAGAGTAATGCTTTTAGATGGCTCACTCCCCATACATTCCCTATCGGCGTCTTTGCCTTTGCGGATGATGTCATCCACTTAGAAGTATGCCTCTGGGCATGCTGTGTTCCAGTAATCTCGGTAGTGCATCCTGTAACAGCGTAATGCTGTAGTGTGATAAGGTAGTTAGGTGTATGTTCGACTTCCAGCTCTGCCAAGTTTGTGTGTCTGTGTGTGTGTGTTTCCAGCTGCCTGGGGACAGAGTAATGCCTTTAGATGGCTCACTCCCCATACAGTCCCTATCGGCATCTTTGCCTTTGCGGATGATGTCATCCACCTAGACATATGTCTCTGGGAGTGCTGTGTTCCAGTAATCTCGGTAGCGTGTTCTGTAACTGCGTAATGCTGTAGTGTGATAAGGTAGTTAGGTGTATGTTCGACTCCCAGCCCTGCCAAGTGTGTGTGTGTGTGTGTGTCTGTGTGCGTGTGTAAGTGTGTGTGTGTGTGTGTGTGTTTCCAGCTGCCTGGAGACAGAGTAATGCTTTTAAACAGCTCACTCCCCATACATTCCCTAGCAGTGTCTTTGCCTTTGCGGATGATGTCATCCACCTAGAAGTATGCCTCTGGGAGTGCGGTGATGCTGGAACTTGGTATCGCGTTCTGTTACTGCATAATGCTGTAGTGTGGTAGACTAGACAGGTAGGTGATCAATTCCAAGGCATGGCAGGTGTGTGTGTTTGTCAGTTATACCATATGTGTTGGTATCTGTGGGTGGCTAGCTGCGGGATGTGTTCAGTGTGTTTTTTTGCTGACCTATATAGTGTCCACAGCCTGCATATTCTGCCAAGACACTGGGTTGTCAACACATACATTCGCCAATAGGTCTGGTGAGTAAATGTCAGCAGCCCTACTCTTACCCTTGATACGGTCTGACCCGTGTGACGCAACAGAACACACGTGCCTTGATAATAACAACACTACATGATGTAGGTGGCACATGTAGTTTCCTTTTCATTCCTGTCTAATGCTTTGCTGTCATGTGGTCCACTGTTGTGATATAAATGCCAAATCTACATATGTGGTTACATGTATATGTGTGTATGTGTATATATGTGTATATATATATATATATATATATATATATATATATATATATATACATGTGTCCATGTATATATGTATACAAATAATATATATGATATATGTAGATATAGAGGTAGACATAGATGTGAACATATATGTCTGAGGACATCAGCACTATTGAATGTTTGTGACGGATGATCTGTACGTGATAACCAGGGATCTATGTATATCTGCCATGCCGTGGTGGTAATGCACATCATCTGTAGTGTGCAGGGTCATGGGTTCTAGTCATGTAGACACCGGTTATTTTGTTGCTGGGAAGACCATGGGACATCGAATATGGTGATAGTAAGGCACCTGTTGCCAGTTGTGTATGGATCTGAGCAACACTGAGCAGTGGTTATTAATTTGGAGGTTCGGTATGGGTCATATAACTATTCATTAGAAGACTATACTATGCAGATGAGGTTGACAATAGTGTATCCCATTTATCACCAGGGTGTGATGCAGGTCCCTGGAGTGTACGTGTGTAGTCAGCCGGGTGCAGAGCTCGAATATAGTTGACAGCATGGGAGGGGGGTCAGGCATACTGTAAGTACATTGCAGAACTTTGGCTCGGGAGTGCTCCTGCCTTAGCACGCCTAAGCTAGGGGTGTGTCTATACCTGCCTGGTGACATTGGGAGGGATAACAGCAGTGGTGGGGTAGTCAGGGTGTACAGGCTGCACAAACAGGTGTTGATCAGCACAATCAGCAGATGACATGGCCAGCCCACACCTGAACAGTACGGTAATGTGAGCAAGAAGCATACACACAGGTTTTGTCCGCACTCTACACCACCGTTGTATACCTGTGGGGACATTTCATGACACAGTCCAACCAAATGAGAAGGGCTGCACCAGGCAGCATATACCAACATGTGCAGGAGGCTGGGGCAGTGAGGATGTGTATGCTGCTGAACAACCCTTACTGGGGTGACATAAGACTTTATAGACCCAGGGTGACTTACCAGGGGCTACATGGGCTGGGGATGGTGGAGCACTATGGGGTGGACAAAGACCACCTACAGGTGCTTGTTGACCTGTGCCTGCCACACCTGACACATCAAACAGGCCGAGGGAAACCCATCACAGTGGATACCACGGTATGTGTTGGCCTAGGTGTACTAGCCACAGTTACCTCACACAGCACAACTGGGGATATCATGGGTATCTCACAGGCATCTGCATCCAGAGTATTGCACCAATTCACAGACGCCATGTCAACACATGCTAGTGAGCACATACATGTCCTCAACACATGTGATTAGTAGACCACAATATGCATCAGTTCAACCACATGGATGACTACTCTGGGGTACTGGGTGCTATAGCTTGCACACACATACACATCGAAGCACCACCCGGTGAGCGGGGTAGGGCCTACAGTCACTGCAGGGGCATACCCTCCAACAGCTAGGCCATATGCGATGGCCAGGGCGTGAGATTGAATGTGTGTGCTGTCTGCCCTGGAAGCTATGATGATTCCGATATATGGCTTCTGACACAGCTGTACCACACCAATGCCAATATGGACATCCCCTACAGTCTCCTAGTGGGGGATGCTGGGTAAACACTGGTGTCGTGGCTGATGCCACCCATCAGCAATGCACACACACCTAAACACTCACACCATAATGAGGTGAATGCACAGGCAAGACATATACTTGTGCATGTGTTTGGGATGCTCAGGTCACGGTTCTGGTATCCGGACACATCCAGTGGAGCTCTGCAGTATTCACTAGCTACATGCATACAAGTTGTTATGGTATTTGCTATGCTACACAATCTTATCCTGCAGTAACAGTTGCAGCAGGAACAGCATTGGGCAGGGCCACACAGCCCAACACTACTGCCAAGGCCTGTACAGGCACAGTGTGACTTGGTGAAGGAACTACCTGAGCAGGGCACAGTCGGCGAAAGCCCGTGCACAGTATGACCTGCCCTTGGCAAAGTGGCAACACAAGGCATATGCACTGACACAGTAGGTACCCATGGATTTCCTCTCTCTGACCCACACACAGTACAATGGATGCCACACATGACAATACCTGTGCTCGGCCATGTATAGGAGGTGCACTGTGTGCATCCGACATAGGCAGCCCTCCAGCACCGTCCTCAAGTCCAGAACACACCCAGGGTATGTCTATTGACCTAACAATTGGCAGTTGTATTAGAATGTGCATTTACCTATTGCTATGGTATGTATGTGAGCATACAAGTGACTGTGGTGGCCAAATGTTAGGGCGGCAGACAGTACATATCCATAATGGCACCATGACCTCTGTAGCACATACAGGGGTCCCAATGATAGCCAGTAGTACACAGGGTGTCCTAACCCACTGCAGATTATGGGCTGACCATCGTGTGTGTCCGTACAGCCCACACATGTTCCATGCAGCTGGACAGATGTGGACCAATACAGACAAATGATATACAATGGCCTATGGATATGCCCAATGAATGACCCCAACACCCTAAGACACACACACAGACTACAGCAGGCCAGGCAGTTTGATGTAGGTTGGGTAAGCTAGGACGTCCAACACCACTGTGCTGGTATTTAAAGCTGAGAACTGACATACACTGGTATCCCTCCAACCAGCAATTTAGGTAGGTCCACACACTGACATGGAGTACCTGGCATACCAGTACAGTAGCGGTAGATGTGAACAACTGTCAGCTATGCCCCCCGTCAAACCTACACATGTGAGAGTCATGTGCACCACCCAAGGTGCTGTGTAGGACTGTGGTTGTGGTTGGATGTTCCCCCACGCTATGCAGACATGTAGCAACTGTCAATGCCACATGACCATTAGCTACCCTGCAGACACAGCATGACACCTGTCTGTGTAGAACGGAGGGGTCAGCAACACAGTACTAACTATCTGGACATGTGACACATGCGATACAGTTGACCATACTCGGCAGGCTCACACACATGACGGTATGACGGTAATGTCGGTCGACAACATGCGTAACAGTCATACTGGGCATGCTCACACACTGAAACACAGGACGGCCAGGCATGCATACACCAGTGGTCCGGACATATCTGCCAGTACATTGCTATACTGTTGGATGACTGCACTGTATGGTGTGTGTGTGGTCTATTGTCTGTACATATGCCATGGTCTATTGTTAATTCACATGAGCTATGTGCACAGGGTATTGCTACCAACACGTGAATAGGGCGGTTCTTTGTTTGCGGACAGACCTACGCCTTTGGATACGGACTGGGTAAGGCACATTCCAGCAGGTGGGAGCAGTTGTGCGTGGGTTTGCACAGTGTTAAGCACTGCTGACCTCTGGTCACAGCACCTTATACCCGTTTAGACTCCACATTTCTTTGACAGTGCACTACTGGCATACTGGTAGACAAACATGCTTACAGCCGCTTGCTCACCGACATTTCTGCTTACATTTGTCACTCACGCTGGATGTGTGCGATCCCTTGTGATGCGTATTACATCAGACTACATGACTACAGTATTGGGTATGTGTAACCATTTTGCGACGGCAGGCGTTCGACTGTACGGACTCGGCGACCTGTCCAGTGATGTAATCATATTATATGCGTGTTCCTCATATGATCTGCTCCCATCTGCCTGATACATGGGAGCCGATACTCTGCAATGCTGACATGTGACTGTGACTTTGTTAACGCAGCTGTCCGCCGAGTCATGCTACCGCATACCTACTGTACGTTTTCCACCTTTCAGATTGCACAACGGGAGACTGTAGGAGTGACACCTTTCCCTCATTAGGCATATCTCATGTGTCAATACCAGACCTCTCCACCAATTGGCGACACATTTCTATAGAATCAGGGACAGGTCAAGAAAAAATCAGGGACACTTTTACAAAAGTAGTGCTATTAACTTGAAACATTGACAGAATCAGAGCATATGACTTAATACACATTTTCTGAAGTAAAAGCAGTTTATAACTCTTACTTATTATCATTAGTCATTAAGTGTAATTCACCACCTTTCCTTCAAAAGTCAGTAATTTTAGGAGGGATTAAGAGGGACAGAGTTAAACTTTCAGTCAAACTCAGGGACGTACCTGAAATTCAGGGACAGTTGAGAGGTATGGACAATACTCTAGCCATTGCAACTGTCCTGATTAGGGGACACTCTCATGTTGTACGTGTCTGTACTGGTTGCTTGTTACAGCTCTTGTATACCTGACACATTGATATGTTATATGTAGTAGCATAAGCAACTTTACTGCTGCTAGACTACGCTTTGATTTGTGCCGATATATATATTTCTTTACTATGCATGGCTGTAGGTATGTTCTGCCCTGGTACATCTGACATTTCTACAGAGCAGGTTCTACTTTGGCCATTCAGAATGGTGGTGGCCCTATAGACCCTATATGTAGAGCTATCACATGTGTCAAGGCAACACATACCCACAGCCAGTAGTACACTGACAACTTCCACGGTTTGCATACGTTAAGGTTATTCATGTTTCCTATTACATGTAGCTGTTTCTGATACAACAAATTAATTTCTGACACCACTACACACACTATATAGCCTCCATTCCCGAACTCACAGGCCATGTGCCATAACTGTCATTTTGCAGGACACAACTGCCCAGACGGGTGTGTCCCTCGCAGGCGTACAGGTGTTAAACCACTTCTATTATGCTATCATCTACCTAAGGTGGTCAGCAAATTATGCACTTTCCGTCACTAGCTGAACTCACATACCAATGGGTGTGAATGAACAATGTATCAGGAACAATGCATAACACCCTGTGGGACCATTTAGATGACTGGTTCTATTAACCAGGCACATTTACAGTCACAGAGCATATGTATTCATTCACGTTTAGGTGAAGTGTTTAGTTGGACTTTGTTACATTCTGATACATAACTATGGTCAGGTACACGGCACTGATTTGGTCTCTATGTATTCCCCTGATGGTTTACAGACTATCCGGTAGATCTGCTCTTAAGGTTTGGGAGGTGCAGGCGTATGCTATGCCCACATAGGAATATTAATGACTTCCACTGGGCGGGCCTACTACATTTCTGCCAACCAGCACCTGCCCACTTAAGCGCATTATTGCATACCCATGGTCCACCTACCTGGCACCCCTCTACAGCAGTCATGACAAATACTTACTGAGAGCGCAGCTGGGGTATGAGCACACCCCAACACATTGCCCACTCTCCCCGTCTCAGGACACATGTCGTACATTTTGTCAACCCATGTATTATCACACTTGCACAACCTACTGTTCCATGTACACCTACATCCTGCTCGTATTAGTGTCAGCAGATTCACACATACCCTGAATTTTTGGGGTCCCGCAAGGGACACCGTTATCCATGTTTAAAGTGTAGACCTTGTATATCTCTCCCAATGGTACTTTCCTATCGGTGTTTTGGACAGCGGCAGTGTATTGATCTGTATTGCCTGTCTGTATGTCTGTCCAGCCTAGCTGGGCGATGTGGGGGGTACAATGTTTATTTATTGGACCTCCCAGTCACATATGCCCGGGCTGTAAATATGCTACCCCTAATTGCTGTAAAGTAACCTATTTATGTCCATGTGTATATCTACACTGACATATATATTTTGTTTTGTGTGTATGTGTATATATCAATACCTGTTGTTTGTGTATATATATCTATCTATATATATCCGTAGTATATCCTTGTGTGTATATGAATATATATGTGTATATAAATTAATATATATATATATATATATATATATATATATATATATATATTTTTTTTTTTAATCTATATATACATCTGTGTGTCCGTTAACCTATACATTTCCCGGACATGGACACTTACACATGCATACTGGGTTTTATCTCTGCTTCAATAGCATACTATTGCCTTAGTCATTATGACACTGACACTTCCCTCCAGTGAACTTGTGATCAGTATATTGCACATTATACAGTGGGCAGATGTCTCACGTTTTTCATGTTTGGGGTGCCACTGCTAACTGGGATGTGATACAGTGTCATTCAAGCTATTACTTGTATGCGCAGCCTATTATTCCTGTTACTGTGTTTGTTTCTGTGCACATTCATATTATTACTGTTGATAGAATGAGTGTTTGTGTTACTGTGATTGTACGTCAACATATTGATGTCTTTATGTATTTGTGTCTTTCTGCTTTTGCCGGTTTGGGGTTGTCACAGCAGAACTCCGTTCCGCTCATGGGTGGCATATAGGTTTTATGTGCTGGGCTGCCAGCCCTGATGCACAACGTTCGACAATGGTACGCTCATTCACGCATGTCTCCACGCAAATGATGCTCAATCTGGGAATCGCACCTACGTACTAGATGAACTCCACGGGCTGCTCCATTGCACCCGGCGCAACATACCCTAGCACTCCCGTGTCCATAATCGTATATCCATAGTTTCTCTTGCACACCCGTGTTGAGTTTCCACGCATAACAGCCATTATACACCTGATATCGCAGCCATGACACACCTTTACACATTGCCCTCTCAGGAGCGTTGGGGCCCTACACACATTTTGTACCACCTCGTGTATTCACAGGGTCACCATCCATTCATATTTGCACATACGTGCCTTTTCTGGTGTTATGGATTAAAAATGATTTGCGGGTTACAAGTGTAGGAGGTCGCAACATGTACTACGTTCCATCTGTTTACAATGTTGATGTAGCACTTCAACGATGTTATGGCCACTGGTATAACCCTACCTCTGGTGTGAAGAACGGTGCTCTACTCACACTTGTGCAGCTTTATCTGACATATGCTACGAGCACTTTATAATTCCTTACTTGCTCTGGATTCCCTTCACAACCCTTATGTTTGCTTTCATCTTTCGGCGTTCCTTACATATCTATATATATATATATATATATATATATATATATATATATATATATGTATGTATATGTATGTATATATATATATATATATATATATATATATATATATATATATATGTGTGTGTGTGTGTGTGTGTGTGTGTGTGTGTATATATATATATATATATATATATATATATATATATATATATATATATATATATATATATATATAGATATATATATATGTAGATATATAATTGCATATTTCTGTTATGTCTGTGGATATTTATCTATACACACATCTATCTATCTATATATATATAAAAGTTACAGCTGTACAAGACAACATACATTTGCTATGCTAATAGCTGCGTACACCCGCGCAGGCGCACTTGCATCTACTTATTCTGAGTTACATATGTTTACAGGCACTTCATTGGGATTACATGTGCCTTATTCCTTATGAAAGTACCACTTTGATTGATGGAATCTGGTTAATGGACCCATGTGAACGCGGTCACCTTTACATGTATAAATGTTGGCTTTACAGCACAGAGGCATTCATTACACAATTAATATGTGCTATAGTCGTATTTGAACCGGGAATGCCTTTACGTTAGGCGGATGCTGTAACCACTACACTATTGTTGTTATGGCTCATTTATATGTATACCCATAGTTCATAGCTACTCTGACATATGCCTCACCGCTTCCCTTACATAGCAGGCATCCATTCTCCTGCTGGGAAAACCGCAGTACTACACTTAGGACATTCCCTGTTTCCTACTGCTCTGGGCCCATGCTGCATGTCTACTCACTCCAAGGATATTCAGAACTCCTACGCTTATAGTCCTTGCACATACACATGTTTGATTTTCAGAGTGTTCATGTGCTGGTCAGGGTTTAGGCTCGTCCAATGGGTGACTAGAACTGCCCTGGCGCTGTTCAAATATCAGATGTAGCACATGGACAGTTAGTCCAGATTTTAATGTTCTACCTGTGTTTACAGACGCAGGTGTTTGGGCACCTCTGACCACATTATTAGGTCTGCACTACATAATTTAGGGCAGGGAGTGGTTCCACTACATAATGCTGGTTGAGGGGGGGGGGGGGGATTCCACGTGTTTCCCTTCCCATTTGACTATTTCATTCATTTATAGATACAATGAATATTATTCTGGGCATCAGTTATAAATTCAGTAAAGGTATGCAATAGTCCTGTCAACATATGTGACAGTTGGTTGGTGTACTTATGTGTACGGACCTCTGTGATACTTGAGGACTCATTTCTACAGTGACAGGGACAAGGCTATGACAACTCAGGGACAATCATGGACACTTCTACCATATTAGTACTATTAACTTGGAACGTGTTGACAGATTCGTAATACTACTAATTTTCTGCAGTTAAATGCATCTATTACTCTTCATTGTTGTAAGTAGTCATTCTCATTCAACACCTTTCCTCCAAAGGTCAATAGCTTTGTGAGTCGTTAAGAGGCTGGCCAGTTATTGTGCGAATGCTCTGACTATTGGTAGCATTGACATTGTCATATGTACAGGTTGGGATATATTCTGGGGACTAGGGTTGCCACCTTTTCAAATGGCCAAGATGGGAAATTTTCAGAACACACATCAGATTTTACAGGCCGACACATACCCACAGTCAGTACAAAGGATAGAACTTTACTTATTTGCCTACATAAAAGCCTATTCTTGTAGCAGTTTAGTTGCTTATTCTGTTTCTTGTAACATTTAGGTATTTTAGATACAGAAATAATTATTTTATGCAACTATTACATAACATATGGGGCATAATTATGTCCTACAATCTCAGGACATTTGCCATTTTTAATATTTTTTGTCAGGACACAACTATCCAAAGAGGGACTGTCCCTCGCAAAGTGGGACAGATGGTAACCCTACTGGGGACACCAAATTGTTTGGGCCAACACATAGCCACAGTCAATGCAGGTTTAGAACATTCATTAGTTTCCTAGCTGTGAGCCTATACCTTTAGCACTTTTGTTGTTTGCCTGTTTCTTGTATGAATTACGTTTATTCTATCCTGACGTGACCGCTTTAGGCAACTGTTACATGCAGTATGGTACATAGTTATTTCCTGCAATCACAGGACATTTGGCATTGTATCATTGTTGGTCAGGTCACACCTACACACACATTAATTGTCCCTCACACAGTGGATCAGTGGGTATCCTGTTTACATCAGTGCCTTCATCACCCTTATACCATGTGCCACTATGCGAATGTGTGCAATATATTCTCTCGCTTATTCGTGTCGGGACATGTGCGTCATGGGCAGGTGTTTGATCCTGGGTAGTAGGTTTTACATGACCATCTAGGGCTGGACAGTCTCGTGCACCACTACTGCACATTCCATCTTGTGTCCAGATGTCTACAGGACTGGACATCGTGTCTTCATACCCATTCTAATGTTTACACAGGTTACTTATCCCATGAGGGATATCCCAAAAATTTAACAAGACCAATAACAAGACCGATACCGAACATTCTTCTGGCATTATGAAAATGTGCTGTGGGTTTTACATGCAAGGGATACATAGTTTGCAATCCAGAAACTGCCTAGGGTGACACTACTTACTACATATGCGCAGTGGTCACTATGTTTAGATGTGGCTGCACCAAACTAGTCGGCCAAGTATGGCTGGATTTGGTGGACGTTCAGGTATGGGGGCGGGTTGTGTGCTGTGGAGGGGATGCTGGGTAGTCCATTATGCATCCAGGTGTGTTGCATTTGATATGGCCAGTTCCATCAGGACCAATCTGTGGGTATGTGCCGGTGACATGTCTGTACATTTGTATCACAGATTTTAATATTCATATGTTTGTGGGATTGTGTTCTACAGTATGACCTGTCTGGTTGTATTGCAGATGTGTATACATGTTTTTGTGTTTCTTTCTGCTTCACCCGCTGCTCACTCATACACCTCCGGTTCACCTATTCTGCATACGACACAGTGTCGCCTTTGAGGATTATACCATTACCCATCCCCCCTCACACACATATTCCTGACACTCCAGCCATCACTGCTTTGGTTGATGGCCCATGACATGGTCAAGGTAACACATTGCATACCTTACATATGTCAGGTACCTGTATGGTTGTGTGGACTACCCTGCCATGTTTGACTTTCCACATGCTATACCTCACGCACATAGGTACACGCCCATATTTAACTTTCATGACATGGTTGGTATACCCAGGTAATACCCGTTCAACTGTGACACATCCTGACAAGTTCGGCTTGGACCGCAGATGTGCGGATTTTGGCCGACTGTTCTAATCATTGGTAGGATGCCACCTTTTCCTATGTCCAGGATGGGATATATTCCGGACATATATCCAATTGTACTGGACAACACGTACCCACAGTCAGCGCTACGGATAATACTGTTCCTTTCAGCCTACATGTTGCCTTATTGTTGTAGGAGTTTATATGCTCCTTCCATTTCGTTTACATGCTTATTCTATTTCCTGTCACATTTGGTATGTGAAATACGGACATACCTATTGTATGTGACTATTACATGCGTCGTGGGATATTATCCGGTAATACAGTCACTAGATATTTACATTTATTGTGTTTTTTGTTATGGACACATCTGCCCAGCTGTGTATCCTCCCTCACAATATGGGTCAGCTGGTGACCCTGACCATTGGGCTGGACGTACCTATTGGCAGCGTGCTAACATATGATGTGTTTCACTTCCACGTGGAATAACTATCTACACTGCGTTGGACTACGGGCACACAGTTTTCAATGTCATTTGTTCGCGGAATAGGGACCCGTTATTCCCTACCGTGCATTTGTGTTTGCTTCTTCATTTTGTGTTCGCAGGAACTGTCTTGCATGCAAATTGTTATATGCAAGCATTTTAGGTTGCACGTCGACAGCTGACATTTCCATGCTTCCGTGCGGCACTTCAACACGCCCTAAGCACTCGCGCTCCTTTCCTATGCACGTGGCTGTGGCAGCAGTGCACCTTCATTAATATGCATTTGGCGCTACTGTGCCATCTTCATGCCATATGGTCGGTGCAAGCCTAACGCCGGCCTTGCGCCGAGTTTCATGAATCCCGGGGAATATTTTGCTGATTGAAACACATGCTCAAGTGAATAATGATGAACCACTTGAAAGGAATGTGGCACAGAAATTGCGTGAAACTATTAGGGCATTTGAAAATAACTTGTATCAACTGAAGAGATTACAAACACAGAGACTTCACCTAGATGCTTGCTGCACTTTGAAAATAATCCCACGTGGTCTTAGAGTTCTTACCATGCCGACTTACGGTGAGTCTCAACCTGAACTATTAGCTAAATGGCAATGTATCAACTTAGATACTAGTTTTTCTTATATGAAACTGCTGAATGAATATTTTTGCCAACAGAGGAAAAGCTGATTGATGACATTGAATTGGGGTATGTTAATGTGCAGGACATACTTGGTGTTGATAGGGCTAATACACATTTATCTGACATTATTGAGAATGTCAGGATTTATGAAAGCAAACTGTTACAGCAGAAAAGGAATAAGATAATATGTGATGCTGAGGACTTTGATAAAAGTCATGTCTTCACTTGGCACAGGAGGGCTACTACAACATCTTATGGGTTGAACCCTAATTCACGTAACACTGATTCTGCTTTGGTTAATACTATGAACAATGGCCTGGGACAGCAGACTCATTCTAATATGAGCAACTGCTCTGATGGGTGTTTTCAGTCTGAAGAAATGCCTGAACACTCTTGTAATGAGAGCCTATTAGCTATTTCATTT
The DNA here is from genome assembly GCF_019279795.1 of Protopterus annectens. Taxonomy (NCBI): domain Eukaryota; kingdom Metazoa; phylum Chordata; order Ceratodontiformes; family Protopteridae; genus Protopterus; species Protopterus annectens. The sequence continues at coordinate 1,239,569,437 of NC_056737.1, read as the reverse complement.
GTTAATCAAGTGAACGTCTCAGTGTATGAGATGCCCTGTTCTGAAGCGTTTGTTGCTCCAGGAGCATGTGGAAACATGAATTGTCCTGAAGTGTCTGCTGCTTCAGGAACATATGGAAATATGGAGACAACACAAGTGCAGAGTTTGCCAGCATTAATAATGAATAACAATGCTGTTGTGAGACCAAAAACTCATTCAGGGGAAGACACAACAGTTTTTTTCTCTGCTGCTTCCGATTCGAACAAAACAAAAGCAATCTTTGGGCTCTCCCGACCATCGAGGGAGGCTGAAACGGAGATCAGATGATCAAGTGAACAACACAATAAAGAAGATGTGGGACAGAATGGACAGAGTTTAATTTTGAATATTTCTAACAGGTATTTATCTGAAAATGAAATTGCTGTTCTAAGTAAAGGGCTGTCCTTTATTCCTGCTGCATCTGCTAACATTGCAGATATTTTGATTGATTTCAAACTTGCTTTGTGAAACATTCAATTGAAACTGATGTTTAACAATGAGCAGGAGGTTGATAGTACTGTTAACACTGAATGTGTTTTATGGGAGGGACTATTTAAGAAAACTGGTTCTTATAATCCACTATTTAACCCTACTCTACCCTAGTTTTCTATAAGATTTGTGAATCTGAATTGTATGCATATTTTGATAGCAAGGCATGTAAATGCTCTAGTAAAAATTTTGATAATCTCACTAATGTTGAAAAGTTAGCCTTGGCATCACTTGAACATGATGACAGTATAGTCATTAAATCTGCAGATAAAGGTGGGCAAATAATTGTGATGGATAGTGACTTTTATTTTGCCTCCATTACTGAAATGTTACATGATGCTGTCGTTTATAGACAAATTACTTTAAATGATGTTAATAATATTTGTGATGGTGTAACTAATGCTTTATTGAGGTTGGTAGATTAACAGATCATATCAAAATAATTGTTTGCTTACTGTATTGTTGAAAAACCACTAATTCCTACATTACAAGGGCTTCCAAAGGTCCATAAGGATCATTTGAAACCTCCATTCAGGCCCATTGTAGCAGGTGGAGGGTGGCTCACTGAGCCACTCTCCATCTATGTGGAGAAACAGTTGAGGCCAATTTTAGATATGTATCAATATACATTGAGAGATACTAAACAGATGTTACAGGATTTATTCGGTTTTGTTGAAAGTTATGAAACACCTTTGAATGGACGCATCATGGTCACTTATGATGTGACCTCACTTTTTACTGTTATTCCCAATATACCAGGGATTTTGATGGTTAAAAGTTTTTTGAGGTGACATAGTTCATATTCAGTAGCGCATATAGAGTTGATTTGCAGCTTGTTGCATATGATTTTACACGACAATGTGTTTTTATTTAATGGTGTATATTACCATCAGTTGTTAGGCATAGCTATGGGCACACCATATGCCAATAGCTATGCCAACATGGTCATGGCAAAATGGGAGACTCAATATATGTTCCCCCACCCTTTAGTGACGAAACACCTTGTCTTTTATAGATGTTTTATCAATGATTTATATTTCATATGGGCAGGAGATGAAGTTGAGCTAAGGAAATTTGTTAATGACATGAATTCCAGCAATGAAGTTTTGAGATTCACTGGGAAATATTCACCTTATAAAATTGAACTTTTGGATATATCCATTTGTATTGGAGATGATGGCTGCATACACACTGACAGATATACTAAAGAGTGCTATCAGCCTTCTTACTTACATAGGACCAGTATGCATCCCAGCTACATATTTGAAAATATCATAAAGGGGCAGGCGATGCGCTGCTTCAGGCTAACTGATAGGGATGATAACTGGCACTTAGAGGTTGACAGGCTGAAGAATGACTTCACCAAGAGAGGGTATGGGGTAGATGAGATCTACAAGATAGGCATGGATGTAACAGCCATGTGGACTACTAGAGCTAGACCATACTTCTCAAAACCCACTAGGTAAAACAAAGCCTCTACCATGATGAATAATCAAGTTCCATTTATTTTTGCCTATACAAGAGACAATGGGGCAATAATGAATATCCTAAGAAAGAACTGGCAAATACTTTAGACTGATGCCAAGATTGCTCGAGTAGTGAGCAAACAGCCCCGTATACAGTATACGAACATGAGGAATCTTAAACGTAGGCTTTGCTATCGTACTTTGTATCAAGTTCCCAATATGCCAACAATACAGAGCACAGTTAAGTGTGGACATTGTAATTTCTGTGAATACATTTTTGAGGGTAATGAGTTTCAGCATCCAGACACAGGGAAAACTTATATTTTTCGGATGGGAGCTGATTGTAATAGCAGGAATCTTGTATATTTGACTAGATGTATATGCTGTTCATCATTCTATGTTGGAAAAACCATCAGGAGACTACGTGAATGCATTAGAGACCATCTCTACTGTTACAAGAGGGGGCATACCTATAGTGCTATAATGAAACATACTCTGAAAATGGGTGAAGCACATCAGTTTAAATATAATGTATAATGATAGGTTAGGTGACATCTCTAACAGAACTGAAAATAAGGAGTTGAGATGGATTATTAAGTTGAAAGCACATCTAGGGAAATGATTAAATGATCATATAGCCATCACGGCAAGACTGAGGGGCAGGAGCCTGAGGAAACATTAGGCTGTGTTGAGCCTCACTATAAGATTTTTATTAATTTTTAATTTTTGTTTTTTTATTATTATTATTATTACTATTTTTATTTTTTTGACTTTGTATATTTTAGCATTATTCTAGTATGTATTTGAACATGCAGTTGATACATTTTATTTGGATATGTCTTTAAATGATGTAATATGACTCTATTGGCTATTTTGAATCTTGTGATGTTTAAAAGGAAGTGATGTAGTTGTATTTGTGAGGTTTGAGGAAGCAATTTTAGTTATGAAAGCGTTTACCTTACTATCTGTTGTTCTAATAAATGTATGTTTTTAACTGGACAGCTTCATTATTATACCTGCTTTTCTGCTGACACTTGGATTTTGGAATTTTTGCTTATTTATTTAACATTCAGGTGTTTTTTTCATATATATATATATATATATATATTAAAAATACATATGTATGTATATATACATACATATGTATGTATATATACATACATATATATATATATATATATATATATATATATATATATATATGTGTATATACATAGAGAGAGAGAGAGAGATGGAGGCACAGCATCTCCATGAGGTTACAATGGGGCTTGCACTGTACATAAACTAGGTTTTGTTTTTTGATATTTTGAGTTATTATTTATATATTTTATTTGATATTTATTTACTGGGATAGCCTGTACAGATTAAAAAGAACCTGTGTTCAGGGAGGCCCAGAGAGAAAAGCTCCAACTACAGACCATGATTTATGAACATATTACAAACAGTACAACCTTTTATCTTAATACAGAGAAAAGTTTTTCCAGGTTCATGTAGAGACACAAACATCTCAGCATTTAACCACACAAGAAAAATATCCAGCATATATACAATATTTAAGCAATAACCAATGATATGGTGTGGTATATTGAAGATTTACCAATGACATGGCGTGGCTTAATCATGAGGGCGAAGTCCAAGTGATTAAATAAAGCCAACCATGGGTAAATCTTCAATATACCACAACCACGGAGACGGTTATTGCAATTATACAATGACATTAAATAAGAAAAAAAATACTTACTTTTCTTAAATAATGTCTTTGTATAATGGCGCATTACTGTTCTTCCGCCGGTGGTGGTATACTGCTTCCTTGTGTTGATGTACTGCGCATGCGTATGGGACTTGCGTAGTGTACATCAAAAGAAAGTCTCCAGTGCTCCTTTTTTTTTTTTATTAAAAAAAAAAGTTTTGGACACTTTATACCAATGGAAAAAGGTTCGGGCGACCGGACCTTTTTCCGTTGGTATATTGCGGGATTTACAACGGGCACACTGGCTAATCAGCGTGCGCATTTTGGAATATTAATGGGGGTCATTGTATAATATACATTCTTTTGCACATAGACATGGGAGATAGGTACAGTACATTCTTTCATATTGTAAATACTTAGTTGATATGTCCCCATTTTTTTTGTTTGTTTTTTTAAGTTTGTCAGGTCGGTGTGATATTGATTAGCTACCACATCCTTATAGAACAGAGAAAGCATTATGGTGAGAAAAACAGAAGAGTGCTTAAAGTGGGGTTAGTTATCTCAAGTAGAATTAGTTCGGAGCACAGGAAAAAGAGGCAAAATGTCATACTTGAAGAAGATCAGAGGTAAGAGGAGAATTCCTATAATTTGCATTTAGAAATCATGAGTTTTCAATCTAATGAATATATTTTCTCACACACACACACACACACACACACACACACACACACACACACACACACACACACACACACACACACACACACATTTCTACTGTATCTCTCTCTGTCTCTCTCTGTCTCTCTCTCTCTCTCTCTATATATATATATATATATATATATATATATATAGAGAGAGAGAGAGAGAGAGATGTGTGTGTGTGTATAATTTGATATAGATTGTGAGGGTACAGTTCCAATTTGGATGTATGTGGCATTTTTGGAGTACTTCATCTTTTAGTAGTTTCACAGCAATCTATTGAATTTAATTCAAACAGAGCCATTTAAAGAGACATACATTCTACATATTTATTCCAAGTGTGTTTTTCCAGAAAAATTACAATAAGATAGAATGCCAGACTAGTGTAAGAGTACAAGTGAATGGGTATATAAATGTTTATACCATTTATGTTCACTAAGCATAGAAAATGAGGTCATGGAACTGGTCCTTTTCATTTTTCCCAGTCTTGTTTCATCTTACAGTTAATCTAGTCTATATGGGTGCAAATAACCCAAGATATACCTCCCTACACTGTATGAAGGGAGACATTAAGGATCTCGTAGACTATATGGCACAGGCTGTTATGAACCTAGGCAGTGAGCAGCATTCTACCTTCTCCAAGGATGATACCACAATACAAACAACAGATGATTGACCTTAATAATTGGCTTAGTCTCTGGTGTAATTCTAAGAGTATATAATATTTGTCAGCCTGGGAGAACATGGTTAACAAACCACATTGCTTTGCCAAGGATGGTCTTCACCTATCCCCTCCAGACTTTCAAATATTGGCTAAAGCATTGATCTCCCACATAGAGCCTTTTATAGGCAATGCCAAATTGACAAACCTTTAAGCATAGCAAAATCAACTCATAGGAATGTAAAGCTGTTACTGTTCAAAGCCAGGAATTTAAATAAGAAGCTGCACTCCCTCCATGCTCTCCTCACCTTGGAGAATGTGGACATCTGTGCAGTTTCTGAGACATGGTTTACAGCTGCAGAGGGTAACTAGCAGTGCAGGGGTTCAGTGCCTTCCACAAATTTAGAACAAAAACTGGACAGACAGAGACTAAAGGTAGAGATGTCTCACTGTACATCAGTAACATTCATACCTATAGGTTGGTTAAACAGGACGGTGTGCTAGAATTTTTACATGTACAGGTTACCATACACAAAGTCCCATACCATATCCTAACAAGCTACAGGTCTCTATGTCCTAGGAAACCCATAGTTCATACTTAAAACCTACTGGAAACACTCACCATCCAACCACATACCATACTCATGGGAGACTTTAATTATCCCTCTATACACCGGGAATTCTACATAACCCCAAATTTGCAGGCACAGAAACTCTTGGAATTTGTAAACATAAACACCCGAGAAGAGATAGTAAATACTGACACCTGCTGAACTTAATGTGGAATGCAATTGGAGAATGTTAGCATAGTATAAATAGGGATTAGTTAAAGGATTTAATCATCTTAATTATTTTAAAGTTTTGATTTCTTGCTTTTTATTGGAGTATGTATTTAATTAAAATGTTTGTTTATTTATAATTCTTGAAAGGCCTTTTGGCCAAGGTGCTGGAGACTTGGGTCCTTTTTACTGGCTTTGGTGTTTTTTCAATATAGCAAATCTACTAGCCGACAAATTCAGCTCCAACTTTCCCCCCACCCACCCCCAGGCACCTTCCAGGAAATACCATGTAACATAACCCTTTTTTGAAGAACGATTGTACAGATTATAATTTTTATGGATAATGTTTTATTATTTCAGGTAGTAGATAATTTGTTATTATTTATTTATTTATTTTTTTGCAAAGGGAGTTCATTGGAATTTAATGAGTTTGTTGATGTATACCATAAGAATACAGTTGATCTAAAATCTACATACAAATGCTAAGATGGCTATATTAATTATGAAGATTTGATTATTTTTAAACAAAATAGTTTGTAGATGAAATTGTTTAGAAAATGTATGGCTCTGGTAACACGTTAATATGGTAGTAGTTGTCATCCAGAGCATTTATTCAGTTCTTTGCCCTGTGGAAAATTACTACGAGCATGAAGAGCAGGTAATAGATGGGATGGTTTTAAAATTGAAGCCACATTTATAGATCGATGTTGCTTGACTCATGGCTATGATTATGAAGATAAACATGATTTGATAATGAAGGATAATTGTATACATAAGACAGAACAATAGATGAAGGATGATAAATTCAGGAATAATAGTAAAATGATGAAATGTATTTTGTAATACGATATCATTTATTTAGTCAAACACTAATTAATCTGTTGAACAAATACTGGAATGATCTAAAATCAGATACAAATATAACAGAAATAGCTGAAAAATAAACCTAAAATCTCATTTTTACATGGTAGAAATGTAGCAGGCTTTTTAGTCCATAGTCATTATAGAAGGCAATTAATGAATACAACTGATAGCCAAATAAATAACGTAAGGATGGCAACTTGCGATGCTACAATATAGGTAAATAGGAGGTATGACTGGGAAAAATTTTCAGGTGAAAATGATGTTTTCTTGTTTAACTAAAGGGATAATATATGCTGTATGATGCTCATGTGAACTATATTATATAGGAGAAACAACTAGATGCTTTAACTTAAGAATGCAAGGGCAACTAAGTAATAGCAGGCATAATAACCTGAAAGCTCTTTGGTGCAACATTTTAATAGCATATGTAATGGGAATGCATCTAGTTTTAAGCAAACAGTTTTAGAGCAAATGCATAATGATGAAAGGAAAGGGAAATCTTTAGATTTTATGTTGAGAGAAAAGAAGGGTAAATATATTTAAAAATTTGGTGTGTTAAAACTGAAGGGTTTAAATCAATATTTGAAATGGAAAAGTATTTTAAATTGATTAATTGGCAATTAAATTAATTGATTATTTTATGATGCATTTAAATACTGATGTAATTATATGTTTGGTACTCCTTTGAAGACCATATAGTCAGGAAGCTAGAGTGTGATGGAATATAGCTTCTTGTATAATTTGCTGTCTTTCATGTATTTATGAATATTGCTGTTTAATCTAACCTTTCTACCTATCAATAGGGAGCAAGTCTTAGTGCAGTGGTCCCCCATGTTGGTGAGCACCAGATCCAGGATGTTTGAGCACCTTGTGGGTGTGTCAACCATCTGCTCCAGGTCATTGGAGTTAACAAAGTCCAGGATTCTTTGGGCAAGTGAGTTAGAACACGTATAATTTGCCCAGTCAATGGATGGGTAATTAAAGTCACCAAAAAACATGGTGTTTGGTTGTATTTTGATGACTCAGGTAGATCCAAGTAGGCTAAGTGGATGTCGTGATTCATGGAAGGATTCCTATAGATAAAATGACCTGAAGAGGGGGTCATACCTACAGTCAATTGCACCTGAAGTAATTTAAGGGAATCATGCTTTTTAACCAATCTATAGGTATATTTATCTTTAATTGATATTTATGCACCAGTTCTTTAGTTCTCACACCTTCAGTTTGTGGTCTGAACGTGTGGAAGAAAATGTAACCTGGTATAACTGGGGTGTTCTCCACAGCCTTAAACCATGTCTCAGTGACTGCACAAATGTCAGCATCTTCCAAGGTGAGGACTGCTTCCAGGGAGTGCAGTTTCTGCTTTAGACTCCTAGCATTTAGCAGCATAACCTTGACGTTGTTTTTATAGGTTATTTTTACATCAGGAATTTTGTTCTTGTGACATTGCCTAAAATAGGCACTATGGGGTGGTAAGAGCCTTAGCCAGGAACCATAATCCCAGGGGAGATAGATGAAGAACATCTCTGGCAAAGCATTGAGGTCTGTAAACCATGTCATCCCAGGCTGACAGATACTCAATACCCTTTGAATGACACCAGAAATAAAGCCAATTATTGAAGTCAATCATTTTTTTTTTAAAACTGAAGTCAATCATTTTTTGTTTGTAATGAGGTATCATCTTAGGCAAAGGTAAAATGTTGCTTAAGGCTAGGGACAAATTTGCCAGAGACACATAATCAGAGAGCTCAGTCATGTCTCTCTTCATATAGTCCAGTGAGGTACATCTCAAGTCATTCGCACCAACATGGACTATGACGGAGACATAACAGTTCCTGTTGTTGAGAGACTTGAGTGCATATGTGATGTGGTGGATCCTGGCACTGAACAGACAGCTGACTAAGACTTTGTCTTTATCCAACTTAGTGAGAGGGACATCTGTGTGTCCCACAATTGAGTCGCCTATAACTAAGATGTTTGTTTTTGTGTTATGCTGTAGGGGCTTGACTGGTGAGACATTGGTGTGTGATATATCATGCGTACTATGTTCTGCAGAGAATGTATTATGCGAATCTTGCTTGTGTTTGTGTTTGAAGGGTGGTCCGTGATGTTTAGGTAAGCTTCTGGTAAGGACCTCCAACATGTGCGCTTATGTGTTGTTGGTTTGGTAGGCATAGGAGGTAAGTTGTGCATGCTGCCAACCTGCTTAGTATCAGAAGAGCTGACTCGTGAGTGAGAGAGCCTGGCTTCTAGGTTATTGACATAGATGCATCTCTCACATAATGAGTTTGTGTGGAATAGAAGAAGTGGGTTGTCAGTGTACATGAGGCAATTGCTACATTGCCTCAGCATGCCCATGTTAACAAGGCTGGCTGGAAAATCTGCGGGAAATTGTCCATCCATAATGCTAGGTAAGTTGACATGGTCAGAAAACAGGGAGATGACAGGAAGGACCAGGTGAAGAGGTAGAGGACAGGATATGTGGGCAAAAAATATGAAGGGCTAGTGGGTAGGATCGGTGTTGGTACCTCAGGAGCTTTGTTGAATGTATCAGCTGCCAGTGATGGACAGTTGCAAGAACTCACTGATGGAGCACCAGTAGAGTAATAAGTGAAAATTTGCAGGCAAAAGTGTTTGCATCTATAACCACCAATGATGCCCACCACTGCTTGGCAGCAAATGAAAGCAAACCAATTTAAACAAATTAAACAATGAAAAAACTCAAAACTGAGCACTGTTCCAGCATCCTTCAATCAGATGAGTTCTAACTGCACATTCCTGCCAATTGGGTGCAGTAGAATCCTCTCCAACAAACAGTGGCCTGGAATAGTGCTCAAGTTATACAAACAGAACTAGATTCACAGGTCTGAATCTAATCCATGCTACAGCAAAGTGCAACAATTTAAAAAAAAAATAAACAGTTAAAATAAGCAGTGATACGGTATAAATGTCATTCAAAAGTGCAGTATACACTGAAAAAGTCTACTTAACTTTTGCAGAGATCAGCAGATGTTTTGGATTAATCAAATAAATACAGCGGAACAGTAGCTGGTCACCAAATTTTATGGAGCATTGCTAAAACAAGTGTAAACCTGTGCAAATGCAGTGCTTATGTAGCAAATGAGAGCAAACTGATTTAAACAAATTAACCAATAAAAAAGCTCAAAACTGAGCCCTGTTCCAGCAACCTTCAATCAGATGAGTTCTAACTGCACACTCCTGCCACTAGGGTGTAGGGGAACCTTCTCCAACAAAAAGATGGCCAGGTTTAGTTACACAAACCGAACTAGATTCAGCAGATCTGAATCTAGTCTATGCTACAGCAAACAAAGTGCAACAATTTCAGAAAAAAAAAGTTTAAATTAGCAGGTACAATAAGCCTTCAACCACCAACTCCCAGCTCAGAAAGGCAGAGGCAGAGGCTGCCCTCTCCTCCCACAATAGTACAGTCCACAAACCATCTTAATGTAAAATAACTGGTCTAAAGCCCAAGCACTTAAATCAGAACTGAGACATTTTTAGAATAAATGCCACATTAAGCCTTCAACCAGCAATTTCCAACTTAGAAGGATGTAAGCTACCTCTCCTGCCACAAGAGTGTAGACTACAAACCTTCTTAATGTAAAATAACTGGCCTGAAGCCAAAGTGCTTAAAACAAAACTAAGAGGTTTAGAATAACAGTTTCAATTTAATCAGGCTACTAGCAAGCAGTAATAAATGCAGCAGAGTAAATACAATTGAACACTTTTAACAACAAGCAGCAAAAGCAAAATAAAGTAGTAAAGTAGGAAGAAACACAAATACAGTAAGATCAGCAAGTGCATTGTTTAAGTTAAGTGGGAACGGAGGAAACAGAAGACAAATCAAGGTTAAGAAACTAATGGGGTGGGGCTTCCCAAATGAGCTCTATGTATTCAGTAGAATGAGCTGACCAGATTGGACTGGAAGGAGTGTCTAAATCAGATTTATAGTAGGTGAGGGCAACTCAAAAGCCACCAAATTTAAGAATACAACAACAGTTGCACGGGTGAATGGAAAAATAAAATGCAGACAGAGATCAGCAATATTCAGGCAGAGTACAGCAAGAAAGCCAAAGAAGCACTCCAGCTAAATAGAGATATTTCTAGCTCCCCCCAATAATTAGCTGATGTTATTCGCTGTTTGCAAAGGAATTCTTTACTAACTTTTCTAAATGGAGAATTTCTCCCCGGGCCTCTGCTGAAAACAGGATCTGTGGAACCTAGTCGGACTTTCCCGGTAAACAATTGTTAAATAAATAAAAATAAAAATAAAAAAATAAAAATGACCCAGGCCAAGACCTCTTAAACTCCAACAGAAAAGAAAGCTTAAAACAAAACAAATGTAATAAAAGAATAAGATGCAAAACAGAAGTAACCATACTTAAGCAAAAAAGTTAAATTCAAAATAAAATGTGGACAGACTTCAGAAATATTCAGGCAGAATGCAGCAAGCAAGCCAAACAAGCACTCCAGCTAAATAGAGGTATTTCTAGTTAAATGAGAAATGCTATTTCTCAGCTCCTCCCAATAATTAGCTAATGTTATTCCCTGGATCACAGATAGTATATATGAATATAGGATCAGAGAGATCTCCTCCACAAAGAGGGTGGTCACTAGCAAAATCCCTCAGGGATCTCTTTTGGGTCAGCGGGTCAGCTCTCTTTGGCTTCTACTTCTCAGAAGTCAAGGCTAACATCAAGGGTCTTTGGCTGACCAAGTTTGCAGATGATTGCAAACCAGGATCAGTGATAGAATCTCCCTAAGATACTAACATATCACAGACAAGTCTAACACAAACAAATTATTGGTGTCAAAGCCATTGCATAAAAATCAGTGCCAAGAAATGTATGATAGTACTTTTTGGAAACTACCTCATTGATAAAATACTCCTAAGAGTAAACCAGAAGTCAGGTATTTTGGGATGCACATAGATTGTAACCTGGCCTTTGACTAACATGTGTCTAAGGTAGTAAGAAACCATTCTATATCACTCAACTTATAGTAAAGGCATGGCACCTAGGTCCATGGAGATCATTGTGCCAAAGTATTCAACCCTTATCAGACTGGTCATTGAGTATAATGCCCCCTTTGGTATGTATCTGTACAGACACATGCAACAACTGGAATGTCTACAGGGGCTCCTCATAAAAAAGAATACAGGCTGTAAACATATTGTCCTATACAGGTTGCCTCAAAACCCTATCTCTATACTCTGTTTCCTATAGACTGCTGAGAGGTCATCTATGTCTGGCATGCAAGCATCCTTGAATCCCACTTTGATGGACCTTTTGCATATCCACAGAATAAACAAAAAGGAATTATGAGATCTAAGGACCTATATTTTGCTTATGACATAAATAGGACATGTTAAAGGGACAGGTATATATCTCATAGAATTCCCATTCTATGAAATAAACTTAGCATCCATGTAAAGCAGAGCACTTCCATAACCCTATTCAAGCATAACTTGGACCAGTGGATGTGAAATCAAAAACTCACCCCAGGTCTGACACCTATATCTTTGATGGACAGAAGCAGCAATTAATTCATGCCATAGCTAAAATACAACATTTGCAACAGATCTCTAAGACACAAAAACTCATGGGATACATTTTGGTTGCATGGCTAAGCTTATAAGGGCCATAGTGGTCATTAGCCCAGTATACACTTATAAAACTATGGCTGTATATTTAGAATTTTATCTATATCTATCATAAAACATCTAACACAAAACTCAAATGACTGAAAACAAAATTGGGTAGTATCAAATCACAAAACACTGAATCTTTGTATCCAAGTATAAATGCACTATATCATGAACCCTGGCTACAAAATTCACCAGCAGCACATATCACTGAAAATGTTATAAAAAGAAAACTAAGAAATAAGCATCTTTGCAGTGGATCAAACCCCCACATACACCCCCATCACTTAAGCAACTTTGTTATTCACACCTTCTTATATATGTGTGTGTGTATATATATATATATATATATATATATATATATATATATATATATATATATATATATATATATATATATATCCTATGCCATTTCACTGAAGGATCATTTGATTTAATTCCAAATGGTTGAATGCATTTGAGTGGAAACACATTTGATTGAAAACTTGTTTGACTTAAAACTCATTTGATTGACAAGTGTAGAAATGTATATAAAGTATGTGATGCTATCATTTCTTATCATAGGAGCTATCAGGAAAGTGAGTCTAGCAGAGCATGTGTGGATTGTGATGGTTAGCATCATGTTGTACCCCCAGATCTGTGATGGTCAACATCATGTTTTACCTCCAGATATGTGACGGTCAGCATCATGTAGTACCTCCAGATCTGTGATGGTCAGCATAATGTAGTACCTCTAGATCTGTGGTGGTCAACATCATGTTGTATCCCCAGATCTGTGATGGTCAGCATCATGTTGTACCCCCAGATCTATAGATGTTTACATTTGTGCTGCAGCACTGATTTACTGTTTGGTGTTTTTTTTTCTTTCTTTTCTCTGTGGCTGTGTGACAATGGAGTTAGTACATATAGGTAAGGAGATCTGTAGGGGCAAATTCCCCTATGTGGGGGGTTCAGGGGAGCTTGCCCCTTTTAAAAATGTTTGTGGTATATTTTTTTGGTGAAGGTTTTCTGTTAAATGAGCTTTCATTCAAATAAATCTCTAGTCAAATGGGTTTGACCATTTGTGATTCAATCAAATGACTAGACTCATATATATATATACATATATATATATATATAGATATATTTCTTCTCCCTCCCTGTCTCTCTCTCTCTCTCTTATAGATTCATAGATTCATAGATTCTTACTAAGCTAGTTGCCCTTGCGAGCCATTTTAAGCTTAGCCAATTATCCCTTGTGAGACTCAAACCCTGCACCTTGTGTTTGTAAGGCAAACACCTTAACCATTAGGCCACCCTCCCAACCAATCTCTCTCTCTCTCTCTATATATATATATATATATATGTATATATATATATATATATATATATATATATATATATTTTTTTTTTTTTTTTTCAGGGGGGCATAAAAAAACATAAAGAAGGGGTGTGGCCAAGATGACAGTCTGATAGCAGGAGAAATCCATAGCTCTGCTTAGATTTTAATATCCTGAAAGGAAATATACTTTAATTTTTAGAAAAAAAATCTCACTAAAAGTATACTGAAATATAGATAAACATAGACTCTTTATTATTTTCTAAAAATTAATACATAGCCAAGAGAAATTTTTAATTATTCCTGTCAATAAGTTTTCTACTGGAGATCTCAAGATGAGCAATTCAAAGAACCCACACCAGGAGGGTGCAGTGAAGAAAGAACTACATCTTATAATAACAAACATCCAATAACTGTCATTAAAAATGGACAAATTCAAAAACAAAATGTATATTATCAAACAAGCATGCAGTAAACAACTGGAACTTCTAAATGAAATAGTAAAAAAACAATCTGAACAGTTTCTTGCCTTAGAGGAAACAATAACTGACCTAGATACTAGAGTGACAGAAAATGAACATCACAATGACTTTCTTCTGAAACAAAACACCAGGCTGATTGAGAAACTGGAAGACCTTGAAAGTAGATCAAGGAGGAATAACATAAGAATACATGGAATTCCTGAGAAAGAAGAGGGTGCTAACATGATTAAATTCTTCAATAAGTGGTTTTCATCAGCACTAAACATGCCTGAATCCCTTTCATTTTGAATTGAGAGGGCTCATCGATCCCTGGCAAATTCAGCTTCATCTCTGAGTTCATCTAACCCCAGCTCTATAATAGTTAGATTTCTTTCCTCGCAAGACAAGGACTTAGTGCTGAAATCAGCTTGGTCTAATCCCTTATCATGATGGGTGAAATAGTTATTTATTTTGACAATGACTACACCTCTACAGTCATATCCAGAATAAAGGAAAGTATTCCTCTAATTAAGTCCTTGAAAACAGCCTATGTCAAAGCTCAAATTCTTTTTCTTGCAAGAAAAAGAATCACCTTACCAGAAATTGTGAAGATATTTGATTCCCTACAAGAAACAGCAGAATTTATCAAAAAGAAGAAAGTACTGTCAGACACAGAAGAAATGGAATGGTCATCCCAGAGTGTGAAGAGACAGGCAATAAAAAATGGATGGTCTGTGAAGGAAGGAGCAAAGAAAACTAAGAAACTAAAGGACAAATGAATAAACTCCTTCTAATTTTAAATGCTTTGTTTTATGAATCATAATATATTTGATTCTGGAAAGTCTCTATGCTGTAAAGTAATGTGAATCATTTTTATTATTAACTTTCTCTTTTCCTTTCTATATCTACATCTTCTAATTACATATAGTACTAAGTATTTAAATAACATTCTCTCTCTCTTCTTTCTTCCTATTTTTTTTTGTTACCAATGTTCCTTTTCTCTCTTTTCCTCATTAAAAGTACTTTACATGCTTTTCCCTTTTAAATAACTGCAAATGATGCATGTTTTCTAATTCTTCAGTAATAGTATAATTTGACTTCATACCAAAGTGCATTTTTTCTAGTGGGTCAGTGGTGGGGTAACAATGTGTTTCTGATTAGTGTTTCTAACTAGATGTCTTAGAATCTTTGTTTAGCTACATTTAAACATTAATGCAGTACATTAATGGTGTTTTATAGATAGCTAAATATAATATATATATATATATATATATATATATATATATATATATATATATATATAAATATATATATATATATATATATATATATATATATATATATATATATACTAGGTTCCTTTTTTCTCTCTCTCTAGCCTGGTTAACTGGTGGGTATATGATTGAAATGTTATAATATGATTTCTGATTTGAGACAGCTGTTGTTACGCCTTGTTTTTATATGAAAGGGTTAATTTTTTTCTGTAAACTCTAAAAGCTTCAGGATCTGAATTTCCCACTGAAAATGTTTTTTTCTTCACTAGAGACTCAGAAAACTTCTGTTGGGCATGAGCCTATTTAGATACTTTTTAACATGTGTATGAGGCTGCAGATTAAGGAAACAACAGTGATGACATCATTTGACCTTTCAAACTTGTTAAATGATTGTACTTAGAATTCTTTTCTCTTGAAATACTGTTTTCCTTCCCTAGATACTTTCAATGTTAAATAATTAGTTCTGTTAAAAGTGTTTAACTCCTTTGAAAATGCCTGCGTTTTCTTATAGATTCATATATTCTGCAGATTCAGTAACACTCTTAGTAACTAAATGACATCAAGTGAACTAGGAGCTGCATTAGAAAATTCATTATGCATATTAATATCAGACTTATGTTATATAACTAAACCTTTAGTAACTAAACAGAGGGTTGTGAGGCCCCTTCTGTCTCTCTCTCTCTCTCCCCTTCCTGTTAAAAAATGTCAACATAGATATTATTAATACATATGAGTAATATGTATATAATTGCAAAATATAATAGTTATGTTGTAATAATTTATTTCTTTATTTTACATTTGTTTACCAGGATAGTTGGACTGGACACACATCCATTTACAGAGGAGGCTCGGGGAGAAAAGTTCCACATTCAGCAGAGAAAAACAAATAGTTGAACAAATTGATAACAATATGATCATCTATACAGAAGCAAAAAATTGACAATAGATAAAAATATGCAACTTTTGATGCAAAAACAAAAACTGATATATATTCAACAGATCCTTACATGAAATATGTTAGCTAGATGACTGATAAAATGGTTAAATTATCTGATGTTTTTTGAAAATTCTTGGAAATAATGACAATCTTCTTAACCTTCAGCTTCTAATGCTTATACATAATTTTGATCTGATGTGTATTTCTGGCATATCTATATATTAGAGGTGCTATTATCATATGTGACATTCATATAGCTTCAGATATATTGAACACTCTCATTCTGATGTATATTTCATGGATTCAGATTTCTTTAGTTGCTTTCATAATGCTTTTCATTTTGTTTTTATACTATATCCGAAGCAGAGATGGATAATTTTTGTTGTTTGGTAATGGAGAGGTGGTGGATGGATTGTTTAGTTAAGTTTTTAACTAAACAAGAAACTTTATCTTTTTTTCACATAATTTTTATTGAATTTTATAAATATAGATGTAACAAAACTATTAAACAATGAAAATAAACCTAACTATATA
This sequence comes from Protopterus annectens, assembly GCF_019279795.1. Taxonomy (NCBI): domain Eukaryota; kingdom Metazoa; phylum Chordata; order Ceratodontiformes; family Protopteridae; genus Protopterus; species Protopterus annectens. Next base: position 1,239,552,582 of record NC_056737.1, on the reverse strand, counting down.
CAGTGTCCATAACAGATATGCATTTGTCAGTACATTCACATTTTATCTAACAACATTTTAAGTTTAACCAAGCCAGTTGTTTATGTGTCATTCTTGAAGTTCTTAAAGTTATAGTCAACAATTCTCTATTAGATACAATTTTGGCCAATGATATAAATTCCACCAATTATATAATTTTTTTTTACTCTTCCTAATTTGATGTAATAGCTTTTCTTGCTATTGCAAGGAGAGATCAAAGAAGGTCCACTTGTGTACCTGGAATGTACACTGGTATCCAAGCATTAAATAGTAACAGTGAGTCAGTCTCTTCACTTTTATCCGACCACAATGCTTTTATAAAAGATTTAAATTCCTGCCAAAAAGGGATTACAGTTTTACATTCTATAAAGATATGCCCCCAGTCTGCATACAATGTTTCTTCATATTTCCAGCATTCAGATATTTCATTTCCTGACATTGGTGCCACTTTGTGAGGAGTAAAGAAAGTTTTCTGAATGAATTTTCATGTGTAGATTTTTCAAAAAGGAAGATGATGTAGTATTACTAACTGATTTAAGTATTGTTTTCTCCTTATCTGAAAATCAGAATTTATTAACATTTTCTGCATAATTCCATACAGATTCATCTGGGATTTGTATGTCTGTTCGTAATGTCCTATAAAATCTTGACGCTGAAAACCCATCATTATTGCATAATGTATTAATTTCACAAAAAAGTGAAAGAATTTTGAGTTTAGATGTGGATTTCACTATTTGACTTATTCTGAATTCATTTACTATATACTCTCTGAATGTCTGTATGACTAGCCAATTGTTTTGATTTATGTTATATCTTGCTATAAAGGAAGTGGCCTCCTGTATATAGCTGGAGTCAAGAAATTGATAGCAGAATACTAATCCATTTCTTTTCATTTCCTGTATTTTTTCCATGTTGTAAGAGTCCAAACATTTGTTTGTAAATGCTATAGGAAACATTGAAAATAAAAGGTCTCTTGTCTTGTAATCTTTGTTCATTATTTTTTTAAAGTTCTTTGCTATGTAGTCAACAAAGGGAGATATTTTTTTCTTTTTTTACTTGTATTATAGCAGATAAACTTTTTCTGCTTCAGAAAACATATCATTGTTTATTGTTTCCCCCACTATTAATATTATTTTATGTAGATTTTTCCAATTAGATGTGCACTTATATTTAGCCATTGAATTATGACGTTAAGAATAATTGATTTTGCATATAGTTCTAAGAGTGGAAAAGCTATTCCACCCTCTTCCCAATTTCTGTAATGCCATATGTGACTAATTCTTGTTTTTTTTGGAAACCAGAGGAATTTTACCAATAAAGAGTTAAGTTGCTTCATTATTTTTTTGGAAGGAGAAGCTATTCTGATTTGGAAGATATACAATATTTTAGGTAATGTAATAATTTTAACTAAGGTTAATCTTTCCTCCATGGTAAAGAGCATTTTGTTTCATTTGTTTAAATGATTGTTGACAGTGTTTATTAAGATTGTATAATTTATTTGTATAGTATCTTTCCAATTTGTTTATATATATATATATATATATATATATATATATATATATATATATATATATCCTTAAATATTTAAACACAATATTTGCCCATTCTAAATTAGTATGTTTTTTTTCCAGGATAGGGTTTGTTTTTTTATTCAGAAAAATATTTTTGGTTTTGTTATGATTAAAATTTAGGCAAGAAATCTTTACAAAATTATGTAGAGATTTTATAATGTGTTCAGTTGAAGAGTCTATGTCCCCAATAGTTAATAAAATGTCATCAGCAAAAAGCTGAATTTTGGAATTATAGTTTGCATTAATGTAAAAGCTACTTATCTTACCATTAGTTCTTATATAATTAGCTAAGGGTTCCACAGATATAGAAAATAATAAGGGAGGTAGAGGACACCCTTGCTTGGTGCCTTTCAATATTTTAAGTGGTCCTGATAAAAAGTTCCAATTTTAATATATGATATAGAAGTGGTATATAATTTGCTTAACAGTTTTATAAAATCTGAAGAAAAATTACACATTTCTAATACTTTAAATAAATATGGCCAACTTATAGAATCAAAAGCTTTATCCAGATCCAAACTAATGATTGTTAATTCCTTTTTTTTTGTTTGCATAGTCTATTAAGGTTAGAAGTCTAATGACATTATCTTGGACCTTTCTGTGTGAGATAAAACCTGTTTGATAATCTGTTATTATTTTTGACAAAATGTGATTTAATCTACCTACAAGAATTGAAGTAAAAATCTTTTAGTTCACATTCAAAAGAGAAATAGGGCAATAAGAAGTCACTAAATTAGGATCTTTGTCATGCTTTAAGACGGATGAAATCATGACATATTTCCATGAATGTTAAATGCTGTCATTCTTTCTAAATTCTTCAAGAGCATCAATTAAAATCCATAGAGTCTCATCTCGAAGTATCTTATATATTTCTCCTATTAGTCTATCAAGACCTGGAGCCTTATTGTTTTTAATGTTTTGTATTTTTTCCTTTAGTTCCTTTAATGACATTGGTTTAAGTAGTCTAGTGTTTTGTTCCTATGTTAATGTTTTCTTTATGTTGTCTTTCAAGAATTTATCATTCAGAATGTTGTCAATATTATTTGAATGTGATGCTATTTACTGTTTTACTGTTTACTGTAATATTTCTTTTAGATCAGTTATATGCTTAGGTTTCTTCTTGGAATTATCTATAATTTCTTTAATGTGATTGGCGTTTCTCAAGCTTTTAGATTTAACTGCAAGTCTATGCATATTTCTAGGATTGGTTGAATAAGTTTGTAGTTTTGTTCTGTCTAGATTTATTGCTACTTTGTGGTTCAAAATCTCTGTGTATGTCAAGTTCAGTTGTTTTATTTCAGTAATTCTAGCAACATATTTTGTGTCTAAGTTCTTATTTAATATATCTATTTTGATTGTATTCTTATTATCTCCTTATCCCATTCCTTCCTTTTGTTTAAATACCAACTTTTAATTTTACTTACCATATTAATATGATTTTAATGTATCCCAGAGTATAATTCCAGAAGTCTCATTATTATTATTGATATCAATTAAAGATTTTATTTCTTTTAATAGCTATTCCTTAAAATCCTTTAGTTTAGTAATATATGCAGGTAGTCTCTGCCAGAAAAAATCAAGTCCCTAGGTGTTATGTGTACTTTAAAGAAGATAGCGTTATAGCTGGATAGTGGACATGAGCTGATCATAACCTCCTGTATCTCAGATATTAAGTCATTGGTAGAAAATATCTTATCTGTAGTTGCTTGTGTACCAAACCAATAAGAGTAATGTGTATATTGAAGGGATTTTGCCTCTCTTATGGCCTAGATATCCCTCATATTTGAAGCGCTTATAAAGTTGTTTAGCTTTTTGGCTGTGGCCAACAATCTAAAATTACCATTTTTAGTAGTGTCATTCTTAGGATACAATTAAAGTCTCCTGCACATATAATATCTCTGTTATCTTTAATTAAGATTCATTCTAAATATTTATTTTCTGTTTCTGCTGCGATACCAGGTATCCAGTATACATTAACTAGCATGATATACTTTCTGTTTATCTCTAATGTTGTGATACTCAACATACCACTTTTGTCTGAATGTGAATCAATAACTTTAGGTATAGGTAGGGATGTTTTCCACAAGATCATAGTGCCCCTTCTCTTGGCCTGGTAATGAGATTCAACAAGTATTGAGTATCCATTAAAAAACATTCTATTCACATCTTTTTCTATTAAATGAGTTTCTTGTATGAAAGCAATGTCCACTTTGTTTTGAAATATTTACATACACTTCCTCTCTTTATATTATTATTAAGGCCATTGCTATTAATTGAAACACATTTATAAGCAGACATATTTGAATACACATTTTTGTGTTATGTATTCTATTATGGACAAAAATATAACTTTAACATATCTAATATATATTTTTAACTATATACAACTCCAAACATGGAATATGATATTCCTGGTTCAATGAGCAAGTAATTGAAGCCACCTTCTACCATCCTGCAATCGTTGGCCATTATTGGTCTAATGCTTCTGCCAAGGTTTAATGAATATTAAAATATGCAACAAAGTATGACAACTCTCTTAATATGTGTAGGACAACTAATCAACCCTTTCGGGTGTCATTAAATTACATATTAATTACCTCAGTCAGACAACTATGAACATCAAATAAAGTATCTAATAACAGTGACACAAACCATTCTCTTTTCATATGATAAAAGCTCTAAATATATTAAGTAGTAGAGCATTTTTTACTCATTACTGAAAAAAAAATAAGCAAAGGAATTTACACTTACATTCTATTGCAGATCATGTCTGACTTCATAGCACACGTATCAAACCCTCTATATTTTGTAATTGATACTAAGACTTTGCAATAGACTATAATAAATATATTGACCTTCTAGCTTTAACTTAGCTAGTGTTTAACACAAATTTCAAATGAATACAGTGAGAACTATATAATTACCAAATCTTTTCATATCAACTTTTGCTGAGTACATTATAACATTGTATAAGAACTGTGAAGAGAAAAAGGGAGATGCCTCTAATAATTCTGAACCTTATCATGTCCTACCATTCAAGAAATGCTTCAAATGTCCCCTATTATATCTCCTTACTATTGTGTATCCACAAAAAAAAATGTATTTTTTTTCTCTTCCCTTTTTTGGTCTGTCTATGTTACTGTATAAATCTTCAGGAACTTACATAAATGTAACTTCTGTTGTTTGAATCAGTAGATTTGCACATAACCATAAAGTTAGCATACAGTTGGATAAAGTATCACACACACAAATATATATATATATATATATATATATATATATATATATATATATATATATATATGGTTCTACCTGACATAATCGAAACCCCAGAACACCGACAACGAAATTACCGACACCACATAACCGACAGTGCAAAAACACGAAACCTAACATGCCCGACAACGAAATAACCGACGGTACACAAACACGAAACCTCATACACTGCACACACCACAATAACAACAATCAACAAATAAAACACATCCCCTGTCCAAAAACCACACACACACACAACACAAGCACACCAAAATCCCTACAAACCCACACTAAACCACACATACACAACTATCTACAACCCTAACCCTAACCCTAAGGTCCGTCATTATCGCATACTCAGCTAACCCGCGCCCTAACCCTAACTCACTTAACCCGCCCCTAACCCAAAGACTATCACTACCGCACACTTACCTAACCCGCGCCCTAACCCTAACTCACTTAACCCACCCCTAACCCAAAGACTATCACTACCGCACACTTACCTAAACCAGTCCCTAACCCTAACTCACTTAACTCACCCCTATCCCCACAGACCGTCAATATCCACACTTACCTTACTCGCACCCTAACGTCCATCACTACCGTATACTTACACAGCCTTTTCCCATGTCGGAATCCTCGGCGTTGGTGTTTTCATCCATCGCGTCGGTCTTCTGCATTGTCGATCTTCTGGCGCTCGCGATTCGCTTGTCGGTGTTTTCCACTGTCGTTGATGTCAGGTAGACCCATGTGTATATATATATATATATATATATATATATATATATATATATATATATATATATATATATATATATATATATAGGCATAGATATATATATATATATATATATATATATATATAGATAGATATATATATACACACACACACACACTTCTAAACACAAAGGTGCTATTGCATCCTTTTATTTTTCCTTTTTACCCATCATAGTGTGAATTTATATACCAAAAGCACAGCATTATTTCATTTTGCTTCCGGTGGCAGTTCTAGACATTAGAGGCATTATATACAACTATCTGAACCTATTAGGTTAATTAAACAGGTTATTTTCATATTCAAAATGCTTAACTAAATAATCATGCAAATAAAAACATTTCCAGTACCTTTTCCTGCTCAATTTTGAGTGGATTTGCATTTTTGAAGCTTAAAAAAGTCCATTGTGAAGCCCAGCTACTGAAATCCAGCGTCCTTTCTGTCGCATAACGTCACCTAGTGATGATGAAAGTTAAAGGGTCATGCAATTCTTTCCTTCACGCTGTAAATCAACAGGAGAGCTGCTGTATGCAAGAAAACAGCTGTATTGCACTTGAGACTCTATGTAAGTGAAGCTTTTGAACATTCTGGCAGTAAAAAATGTCTCAAGGGTAGTGTTAGCAAGATTTTTACATCTGAACATGCACAACCACCATGCTGATGATAAAAAGGAAGCTATTATGTTAATGGCACCTGCCACAGCTAGTCTAACAGTGCCCACTATATTGATAAAAACACTACAAAGACACTATGATTTTAAACATTTTGAATCAATTGTAAGCATAAAACATCAATTTCTCTACATTCTACCCTTAACTTCAGTATAGTATAATAAAGACAAATCTGTCTACTCTTTAAGAACTGCATATTTACTGTTCCCCCACTTTTTATGTAACCCACAGTGTATATCACCATTAAATACAAGGTATACGTTATTACTTTCACCTGCCAACAGTAGTTTTACTAGGTGGATATTGTGCCTTCAGGGTGTTATATAAGTTAATTCTTTATAGGTTTTAATCTACATAAGGCACAATGGATATATATAGAAAGTTGTCTCAGTATAACAACAGCACTTAGTGTCTATATATGTTTCTAATCAAGTAATAAGCAACTATATGCAGATTAAACAGCCTGTTCATATAAATTTCTATTTTTATGATCACCAGGGAGGAAAAAAAAAAGGATATATAAAAGAAGAAGATGTTTACCTTTACCTTGGGGTTTGTTCATTTGTTTTTATGACATTTAGATAGATTCTGTCACATGAATAATATTACATGTGAGAATTAATAGATTTATTTCCCTGTTAGTTTTTTATTGGTTTTGTCATTTATAAATAGTTTGCCATTGATAGCTTGTCTTTTCAGACTTGAGTGTGAAATATCCATATCTTCTTTTTTGTCCAACAGTTTGTTTTTTTTAACAAAATTCATTGCTTCGTTGAGTTTGTTGAATATTTTTTGACCATCAAAGAGGGTAATCTTCATTCTTGCAGGGAATATGATCTGAGCTTTTACTTCAGCCTTTTTCAAACTTTTGATGAGAGGGACACATTCTTTTCTTTTTGTTATTGTAGTGGAGGTATAGTCATTATCAAACCTTATATATTTCCCATTGAATTGTACTGGATTTCTCGACCAAGCTGTTCTCCGTACTAGGTCTTTGTCCTGTGCAAATAAAAACTTAATTATTATAGATCTCACTGCAGCTGGATTCTTGGAGAGAGATGTGTTGGATAGAGACCTGTGAGCCCTCTCAATCCTGAATGAGAAGGACTCAGAAAGGTTTAATATTTGGGCAGCCATTCATTTAAAAACAGGACCATATTACTTCCTTCCATTTTTTTGGGGGTACTCCATATATTCTAATGTTGTTCCTTCTTGATCTGGACTCCAGATATTCTACTTTCTCTAGTAAATGGTAGTTTTGTTTTAGAAGGAATTCTGAGTGTCATTTTTACATCTGTTTCCCATCAATGTCATTTACAGTTTCTTCTATGGCTGCTATTTGTTTAGAATGTTTAGTAATAATTTCTTTCAAGTCTTCTGTTTGTTCTTAGTTTCCTTTTTCATGTTCTCCATGATTTTTGCCAAGTTATCCATTTTCACAGAGAGGTCATGTATGCTGGAAATTATTGTATGAAGTTCTTTTTTCATGGAACTGTCTTGAGGAGAGGTTCTTGTATGACTCATATTTATATTCAGTTGTACTAAGCTGTAGAACTTCTGACAGGAGATTTCTTGATAAAGGTCTCTGAAAACTCAGATTTCTTCTTTGTTTGATAATCCACAATATCAAGAAATAAAACTTGTGAGAATAAACTTCAAAGTTTTTTAAGTTAGAACATAAAAATCCTGTCAGAAACAATTTTTACAGGCAGACCATCAAAAGAGTACTGCTATCACCTCGGCATTCTAGCCATGCCTTTAAACTTTATGTTTTATTGATGTGTTTGTAAATAATTTTGAGGTTTTTGAAAGTAGTGCTTAATACATGTTATGCATCCATGATAAGTAAGTTTTCAGTAGATTTCAAGTCAACACGGAGGAAAGGTCTTTCAGTTAATAATAACATACGCACTATAGTCAAAGGCTTATAAATGTTTATCATTGAATATTAATGGTTAGAACAATAATGTCAAAAGAGCTGGTTTGCTTAAATATATAAAAATACATAAAGCCCAAATCATCTTTTTACAGGAAACCCATCTATTAAAAAAAGATCGACAAAAATACTCATTCAGTGAGTATACCATTCTGGCTGATTCATGTTTTAAGACTAAGAGAAGGGGCACTCTTATTCTATGGAAAAATACTTATACTATGCCAAGAATTATAGATACAATTTCAGATAAAGATGGGATGCTAAGCATGGTTATTTTGGAAATCAATAGGAAGTATTATACTTTGATTAATACACGTTGGATACCAGGACTGAGTACTAAATATGATGACAAATATCTGGAACTGATTACTTTAAATGCAAAGGGGGAAATTATAGCAGTAGGTGATTTTTAACTGCCTTTTATCAAGCAATGATACTTAAATGATAAAATAAAACTAACATCTCAAATCAAGAAGTAAAATGACTTTACAAACCAGATGAATCTTAAAGATTTAAATGGTCTAAGAGAATATTATTCCTTATTCTATACTCACTATTCATATCAGTTTGGTACACAAACAAACACTGATAAGGTATTTGTATCAAATAATATATACTCTAAAATAAGTGACATATCTATAATGACTTGTCCACTTTCAGACCATAATGCTATAAACTTTATATTAACTACACATACAGATGATTTTATATAGTTATTTATTTAACATTTGTTAACTGAGAAAGTCAGACTTGGAACATAGCCAATTTTCAGAGGAGGCCCTGGGAGAAATGCTCCAGATGCATGTTTTTGAATGTGGGAGGAAACTGTAGCACCTGGAGGAAACCCACACAAATGCAGGGAGGACATGCAAACTCCACACAGAAGGCACCCCAGCCGAGAATCGAACCAGAGAATCTTTTGCTGTGAGGTAACAATGCTACTGCTGCACCACTGCACCGTCCTTTTAAGATTTCTTAAGAATTTAATTATTTAATAATAATAATAATAATAATAATAATAATAATAATAATAATAATAATTTAATTCAGATTTTAAGATTTCTGCAGAGATTTCCTGCTTACATAACTAAGTTAAATGACTTTAGGGAATGGATAATGAAAGAAATAGACATGTTTATGGAAACAAATGATAATGGTGAAGTGACTGATACTATACTATGGGACATCTTTAAAGTTTATATTTATGGTAGAATAAAATCCTGGTACCTTAAAAAAAGGAGAGATTGGGACAAAGAACTTTTCGACTTACAAAAAACATAGATAAGGTAAAAATGGACACAAACCCAAATAACAAAGTAGCACATAATAAAATTGCTAAGTTAAATCAAAAATAGAAGTTCTGAATCATAAGGTAGCCATAAACCTGGAAACATTGCAATCTTATGCTGTAAATCCCAAACATCTACATAAAATAGCAGTAAGATCCAAAAAATAAACAATCAAAATCTTATTAATGAGATTAAATATAAAAGTGATGGTTCAGTTAAGAGTACATCTAACTTAATGGGAATGTTAGAAGTGTTAAAAACTACTATAAAGATAGAAATAATAACACACCACTTTTGGAGACTGATAATTTAATAAATACTTTTATTCAAGAAAATATAACTACTAAGGTGTCAATGCAACAAAATAACATATTAAATAAACAAATAACACTAACAGAAGTGAAAGAGCACATAAAAAAATTAAAAGATAATAAAGCTCCAGAACTGGATGGAATAATTCCTGAACTATATAAGATTTTTCCTGAATATATAATAAAGAAAATGATGAGTGCCTTTACTATGGTTAAGCAAAAATGTATAACACGCCCATTGTTGAAATACTCAATTATCTCCCCCATATTAAAACAAGGTAAGGATCCCAAATTGTGTGATTCATATACGCCAATTTTATTACTAAACACTGATTATAAACTTTTCATGACAATATTAGCTAATAGGATAAAGAAAATATTACCTAAGCTAATACATAATGATCAGACAGGGTTCATTCTTCACAGAAAATTGCAAGATAAGATTATTAAATTACTATCATTAATAGACATAACATGCAAATACAAAAAACAACTATCATCAGCCTAGACAAAGAAAAGGATTTTGATTCTGTTAGTTGGTCTTATCTACAAAAAATTCTGATTGGTTTTGAATTCTCCTCAGATTTTGTCAACTTATTAATGAAAATTTATAGTGGGGCTCAAGCTTATGTGAAAATCAGATCATGTCTATCCTCACTACTAGAAAGCCTCAGTGGAACTAGACAAGGTTGTCCTTTGTCACCATTATTGTTTGCTCTTTCAATGGAACCTTTTGCTACATATATTAGAAACAAGCAAAATATAAAAGGTTTTCAAATTAATAAGGACTATTGTCCTAAGATACAATTACTTGCTGATGATATGTTGTTAATGTTGGGTGATATTGATGGTTCTTTGAATGATGATATAAATATGTTAGGCAAGTTTGAAAGAATTTCAGGGCTTAAATTTAATCATAATAAATCCAAACCATTAATAATTAACAAAAAGATCAATAAAAACTTAAGACAGAATAGCCTGTTTAATTGGAAGAATGATGTATTAGAATATTTGGGTGTCGGTATAAAGAGTACATGGAAAGACTCTGTTAAACTAAACTACAATAATTTAATAACCACCATTAGTGAACTAATCAAAAGATGGAATAAAATGGTCTTCACAGTGGAAGATAGGCTCTCTTTAATTAAAATGAAAATTTTACCCAAAATTTTGTTTTATATACAGTCGTTGATACTACCCCCTCTCAAAAACTTATTAAAAATATTAGATTCCATGCTACTTATTTTTTTATGGTTCCCCTTAAAACCTAGGATCACATATAAATGGCACATTAGAGCTTGGAACAGTAATGGGATAACATTGCCTAGCTTAGATCTTTATTCCAAATTTTTTATAATTGATGTAATATTACATTGGATCACACCTACCTATATATCTGGCTGGAAAACAATACATGAGATTTATATAACTGATGTCAGAACTATAGAAAGTCAATTTAAGGAACAATATGGAATAAGTAGAGGTTATTGGCTTTTAAGTGAATTTTGTTTATTTAATGAGAAGTCTGATCATTTTTCTTATGGAATTAATGAAATATTTAATAACTTTAAAATATAATTGATTGTAATTACTACATTAAACAATTTCTATTTTTTTATATTCTCTATAGCATATTGTCCTGTTTGCCAAGATTCTTTCAACATCAATGTAATGCAAAAATTAAAGGGAAATAACAATATTCTGGCATCAGTTTATTGAAAATAAAAGTATTAAACCACTAAACTCTCTTTTATGTAGTTTTGATAATAGTCAAGACAGTTGGTTGTTTATACACTCATTATGGCAGTTTATAGAAAACAAAATGAGAGTATCAATCAACCTAGAGACTGAATCTATACCTAGTTTGATCCAGATTGTTATTAGGTGTCTTGAAAAGACAGATAATCAAAAATAGACTATCTCACCTATCTATAAGATACTAAGAGAAGACACTCTAAAGTCTCACTCAAATTTTTGGAATTACTATGTAAAGATTAATGGAGAACAAATATCTGATTAATCCAAAATTGTTATTGAATTATATGAATATTATTCATTATATTGGAGATTATATACATGGAAATTTATGACTAGGAGTTTCTATACTCCACATAAAATAAATCTTATACTCAAAAACAGTGAAAGTAAATGCTGGAAATATGATGAATTACTAGAGGGCAGCTGAGTTCAGATGTTCTTTGAATGTAAAAATGTACAATACTGGAAAGACTTCAGATATTTTGTAAATGCTTTATGGTCTAATAACTGTCATATTTCTAATTCACTAATCCTATGTAAGGTTCCTATACCTAATGTAATACCTAGATCTTAGATTCAGTTATTCTGGTCAATTCTCGCAATTGCCAGAATAGTTACTAATTTGAAATGGAAAAGTAAACAAGATTTGATGTTTAAAGATTTTATTAATTTAGCAAACGTTGTTTATAAAAAAGAACTGCAAACCATTTGTTATAGAATTCATAACATTACTCATAAAAAAGTAGCATGGACGAATGTAAATATTGTAAATAGTTTTGTTATTCTGTTGTATTTGTTATATGTACATTGGCGTATGCTTATAATGAAAACAAAATAAAAAAAATAAAGACATATTCTGTGTATGTGATGGAGTTCAATGATTGTTTCCTTTACATTATTTTCAGTACAACTTATAAAATCTTGATGTAGCACTATACTGATGATTCAAATTGGATTCTTCCTATAAATTAAAATGAATGGAAATCAATTTCATCACATAAAATGTTTCAAGTTACATAGGCTGAAAATACAGATGCTGTTTGCAATGTAAGTGCAACACCCAACACAGAACTAAAATGTTACCATTGATCAAAGGAGAGTCTGTACTCTACATGTGACAGATAACAGAGCTCTCAAGAAATGGTCAACATTCTGCAGTAATTTGAAAGTCTCATTGCCTATGATTTATGACAATGCAAGAGTAGATGAACCTCTTCATCTGGAGTGAAATCTGATATGACATCTCAGTCTAAGGCACTGAGGAGTCTGTCAAACTGCATTATCATCTCTGTGGGGGAGATCATTATTTGGTTAGTCTATTATTTCTTAAAAAATCTCTGCACAACAAAATGGAAACCAAAATTTGCAGAAGGGCTTCACTAAATGAAAATAAAATTATAATACACACAAGCAGGAGAAAAAAACTGAAAGATAAGAAACTAAAGCAGGAGTTAGCACTCTACTGACACTATTACAGTATAGCAGAATTTTTTTTGCAATGGAGCACTTGTTCAACTAGTGGTAGTTTTGTTGCACTAACTCATACCATGATATCAAAGTAATAATAATAATAATAATAATAATAATGTATTTTGTTTGTGCATAAAGATTGGTTACTGATGAATTTGAAAGGGAAATGGAGATTGCAATTCCTTTACTTAATTAGGATGTATAACTCTATTTTTGCATGAAGATCCTATGGAGGTGACGAGTGCCATGGTGCAGAAAGATAAAGTCCTAACTACAGCCCACTGACCCAGGTTTGATTAGTGGCTCAGACTTCTAAGCTGCTGGAGGGAGGAATGAGTGTGTTCTTCTGGGGTAGGGAGAGGTGGGAGGCATTCTCCTAGGTATTCCCTGCAGGAAGTCATGGTTCATAAAGGGGAATACCCCTTCAAAGGTAACAAGTAAATGCAGAGATTCCTGGGAGGTACACACACACAAAAACACACACCCAACCACACCCACCCACATGCACAGTCACACACACACACACACACACACACACACACACACACACACACACACACACACACACACACACACACACACTCACTCACACACACACCGAATGGTAGGGCATAACTGAAAAGATCCCCCAGAGGAAGCAGTTGTAACTCCTCAGAACACTCATAGGGTCCATGCCATCCCAGCCTTAGAAAATAGATAGTCCAGAGGTAGTAGGAGAAACAGGGAGACCTGGTGATGGAAAGAAGCACTGGGTAGCCAGAAAGAATGAAGCAGAAGGAGGAAAATTATCCCACTGTATCTAGTTTATTTTTTGCCCCCCACATCTCTTTAGATCTTTTTACATTGTATTATTTATTCTGTTGATTTTAAAATCCCTCATTGATTCTGACACTGTAACCTGTTTAATGATGATGCAGCTTTTGTCCATCACCCTTTGTATGAAAAACTACTTCCTTATACTGACCCTGGCAAATCACCGGTTACTAGTTCCAGGATTCTCTGATTTCGGTATTCCACTGATAAAAACGTGATCCACTGCTAATATATTCATTTACATCTCAGCTTTCATAAAGATACTTAAGTTGTAAAGATGTTAAGCATATATGAGCTTGCCTCATGCATGTTTGAGTACTCTCACTATTTCTGACTATGACATAATCTCTGAAAGGCCATAGCTGGTATGTATAACCTTTGTATGTGAGGCAAAGCTTGCAATCAGTCATCCGATATTTGTTACCTCCAGAGTTATTTAGGGGTCTCAGTTTTTGGAATACTGAGTTCTACAGGTTGGTATCAGTGAAGATTTTGCATAACTTATATTTTTGGAAATGCACATATTCATGAATAACCATCAATTGATCGAGAAAGAAAAATAGAAAACTTGAAAGTGAAGAAAGGAATGGTTTACTCATTGTGTATCTCTGCCTTACATGTACATCTAGATACATACCAGCCTATATAATTCTTATCTGCCACTGGTTTCAAAGAGTTGATTATATTTTATACTGTTTTGAAAACAGTCTATCCATTCATTCATGGAAGATATTAACAGCATGGGAACTTAGCATATAAATATGAAATGTATGTATGTAGTCCTGATATTATAGGTTTCTTTATTGCCTATGGTGTGGCTTTTGCTGCTGTTCATAGTTCTCATTTTATTCTAAGGGCAGATAAAAAATGCATCTTTACTACACTAAACAGATTTTTTTTTAATTTATGTACACTCTTGGATTGTCACCAAACGTTTATCTCAATTGTTGCTGCATCATCATGTTTATCTGCATCCTCGGTGTATTATCAAACCTAACATAAACACAGTGCTTTTACTTATTTCATTTAATCTGGAGACTACACACAGAGCTATCTGAGGTGGAGCAGCTGATCTGTGACATATAGGTTCATAGGTTAGCACTAGGCTAACTACCCTTATGGGCCATTTTTAAGCCTAGCCAGTTACCCCATGTCAGACTCAAACCCTGCACCTTGTGTTTTTAAGGTAAGCACCTTAACCATTACACCAACCTCCCACATATAGCAATAAGTAGCCTGTTTTTTTTTTGTTGTTGCTTATTTGTAGTAGTTATTGCTTATTTTAGATATTTATAGCAATTTAATTGCATACTGCATACTTGTACTGTACTTCATAGTTATTGGCTGACTTGTGATAAACATTTCTGTAGTGTTTTCTGCCTAAAATAGTTTAGGTGGTAGCTGCAATATTGTCCATATTCTTGACTGTGCTTGTGATAAACATTTCTGCAGTCTGTTCTGCCTGACATAATTTAGGTAGCAGCTGTAATATTCTCCATATTCCTGATTGTGCTTGTGATAAACATTTCTGCAGTGTGTTCTGCCTAACATAGTTTAGGTAGTAGCTGTAATATTCTCCATATTCCTGATTGTGTTGTGGGCCAAGTTGTTTGTTAGAGGCTGTTTTCTGAGCTCACTGTCCAGGCCATCATAGCAAAGACCATCCTCCACTTTAGTGAGAGTTTAGTGTTTATGGTCATTGTCAAGTTGGGTTGCCAGGGCTACGGCTTGGAGAAAGCACCTCACTGGTCTTTTGAACATTTTTTAAAGTTGTTTCAGTTTTCAACTTTCTGCTAAAAAGTTAACTTGAGTGTTTCAGCCACTACACACAGAGCTATCTGAGGTGGAGCAGCCAATCTGTGACATATAGCAATAAATAGCCTGTTGTTTTGCTTATTTGTAGTAGTTGTTGCTTATTTTAGATATTTATAGCAATTTTATTGTATACTGCATACTTGTACTGTATTTCATAGCTATTGGCTCACTTGTGATAAACATTTCTGTAGTGTTTTCTGCCTAAAATAGTTTAGGTGGTAGCTGTAATATTGTCCATATTCTTGATTGTGCTTGTGATAAACATTTCTGCAGTGTGTTCTGCCTAAAATAGTTTAGGTAGTAGCTGTAATATTCTTCATATTCCTGATTGTGTTGTGGGCCTAGTTGTTTGTTAGAGGCTGTTTTCTGAGCTCACTGTCCAGGCCATCATAGCAAAGACCATCCTCCACTTTAGTGAGATTTTAGTGTTTATGGTCATTGTCTAGTTGGGTTGCCATGGCTACGGCTTGAAGAAAGCACCCCATTGGTCTTTTGAACATTTTTTAAAGTTTTTTCAGGTTTCAACTTTCTGCTAAGAAATTAACTTGAGTGTTTCAGCCACTGCACACAGAGCTATCTGACATGGAGCAGCTGATCTGTGATATATAGCAATACGTAGCCTGTTTTTATTGCTTATTTGTAGTAGGTATTGCTTATTTTAGATATTAATAGCAATATTATTGTATACTGCATACTTGTAGTGTATTTCATATCTATTGGCTCACTTGTGATAAACAAAGCTCTCAACCTTCCATCTCCAAAATGAGGAACACTAGTCCTCATAATGTGGAAGAAATGGGCAAAATGTGGAAAACATTCTAATGGCTTACTAACAACTTCAATTAGGAAGGTCATAGGATGGCTAAAATATGCTAATTTTACTTATAAAGAAGATTGTTTAATGAATTAATATGATTCATTTCTATTTACAATGGATTTCACATGAAAAAAAATTCCTAACACTGAATGTGTGACAGAGTCTTTCAATGTGGACTTTGAGGAACTTCGAGGAACGTGAACTTTTTAAGACCCCAAATGAGGTATGTTCCTCGTAATAAGGCACACTTGGGAGGTATGGTGATAAACATTTCTGTAGTGTTTTCTATACCTGCTGGCCTTGCAGTTGCCCGCCCCTACTCTAAGTTTGATCTTGGACACTCCTCCCAGTCTAGTGTCATTAGCTCATTCTACCCAATACATAGAGAATCTCCTTCTGTTCCTCCTTTCTGCCTTTCTAGAAAAGAAAATTGTCTGAATATCCTTGTGTTCTGACTGTGCTTCTCAAACATTTTGGAAATATAGAGTATATTTTAGTGCATTTATTAAAACTGTATTTGCTTAATATTGCTATAACTCAAGTGCTCTAGGTTGTATTGCATCTGAAGTGTTTGTGTGTTTTATCTGCTTTTCTGTATATATAGATTTCTCTGTATATGTAGACTAGCAACTTATTCTACTGTATTACTGTCTCTTAAATAATTTTGCAGTTGTGCACTTGCCTTGCTTCATTTAAAAAGTTTTAAATTGCTAATTTTGTAGAGTTTTATTTGTATTTACTGTTTAGGGCTACACACTCAAGTGTGATAGCATTTTCTGTGTTTATTTAGTGTACTAGTGCATTGTTTAGCCTGTTTTAACAAAAAAAAAAATCTTGTTTGCTCGTTTCCCACCTTTCCTAGCTAGTATAGTCCAGATCCCAAACTTTGCTGGTTTCAGGACTTTATTTTCTGTGTTCAGAGCTATCCAGACCTTGCTGTGGTAGAGGGAAATCCTACTGCTTACCAGTGGAAGTGGTGAGCATTGTACTGCCTATCTAACACTAGAGGAGTGGTTTCCAGTTCTGAAACTGTAATTTTAGCCACTTTGGGCTGATTTCTATCCCTTTCAACTTTCTGTCTTAAAAACACATGTGTTTGCACATTTTTCGCATCGTGCAGCACTGCTGGGCTATGGTTAAACTATTCCAGGTGCCAGAAAGTCTGCTGTTCAAATTCCCCCTTAGAACTAGCTGGTTTCTCAATAGTAACACTAAAATCTGAACCCCTGTGACTAGCACTTGCTCTAGAACCTGCAGGAAAGCACTAGGAAGCCTTAAACTGATACAATCACTCAACTCTCCTTGTTAATGAGAAATGAATCATAGGCACTAAACAGCCTATAATTGCAAAGTAACTTGCAAATGTAAGGGAACACAGCTCTTGCACTTTACAAAAAAGCACCTAAACAGGCATGTCCAAGGGTCAGCTTCTGGTGATTTCTCCTGTCCACCTGGTGAATCTGGGCATACTGGGGCAATGCAGCAACTGCCTCATGTACACAGACAATCCTCTCCTCCTACCACCCAACACTACAACCTAAGAGAGATGCACTTACATAGCCAAACTGGAAGCAAAGCTGTCTCCAGCCAAGATTGTGCTAGACAGTCAAGAGGAGAAGGTTAACACCTGCACTACACCTCAAGCAACACATAGCCCTTCAAAACCCACAGCATTAACACCCACACATAAAAACACTATACCCACATATGTGGAGGCCCTTAACATTAACCTGCCCAAGCAACAAGGACCACCGAAGCTAAAACGCAAACACCAGCCACAACCAAAGTGACACATAGCTCACAACACCAGTGTGTCACCCAACAACAGCCCCTAAGGCAAGACAATGTACCCAACACTTTAGTCATAGGTGACTCTATAGTTAGGCACATTGATGCTCCTCTCACCAGTCTGAACAAGGAGAAAATTACAGTCAGCTGCCTGTCGGGTGCCAGGATCCGCCACATAATGCACGCACTCAAGTCACTCCACAACAAGTACAAATACGACTCTGTCATTGTCCATGTTGGAGTGAATGACTTGAGACATACCTCCCCTGGACTACATGAAAAGAGACATAGAAGAGCTCTCAGATCATGTGGCTCAGGTAGGTATGATCCTAGCCCTGAGTAGCATCCTGCCTTTGCCCAGAATGACACCACAGTATAAGGACAAAATGATTGACTTCAACAATTGGCTAAGCTTCTGGTGTCATTCAAAGGGGACCCAGTATCTGTCTGCCTGGGATGACATGCTCGACAAACCACGATGCTTTGCCAGAGATGGTCTGCATCTGTCACCCCTGGAATTCAGGTTACTGGCTAAAGCTCTTGCCATCCCTATAGTGTCTTATTTAGGCAAGGTTCGATACAAGCATGCAAAATCTGAAGATAATGCTACTCAATGCTGCAAGTCTAAACTTCAAAATGCACTCTCTCAAGGCACTCCTAAAAATGGAGAACTTTGATATCTGTGCAGTAACTGAGACCTGGTTCAAGGCTACAGAGAGCACCCCTGCAATACCAGGCTACAACACTTACCATACTTTTCGGCCACCAAACCAAGACTGAAACACTAAAGGTGGAGTGCCATATTCACCAAGGATATTCACACCTCCAGGCTAGTTGCCCAACACAATGCATCTGAAATTCTCCAGGTGCAACTAACACTAGGTAAGACTGCAATCCAAATTGTAGCTTGTTACAGATCCACCACCATGCCCCAAGATTCTCACTACACCTTTCTAAACATATTGGACAATATTAACATACAATCAAACACCCTAATACTGGGTGATTTCAGCTACCCTGCCATTAACTGGGAAAACTACTCGGGTACCAATACTTTTTCCCAACGGTTCTTGGAATTCATAAATTCCAATGTCCTGGATCAACTAATCCATTGTCCCACCAGGGGCTCCAATATCCTAGACCTGGTCATTACCAACATGGGAGATAGATGCTCCACACCAGTGGTCACCCCCTCATTGGTCAGGTCTGATCATAAACAAATCACTCTTGACATCCAAATCCCACCCCCACCCCCACCCCCGAGTAAGGAAACATCCATAAAAAACTCATCCAAAACCAGCTTCATGCTACTCAAGTCAGAAGTGACAAACTTCATGACACCCATGCAGATGGGAGCTGAAAGTTAGACTGCTGAATCCTACACTAAGGCACTGTATGAGCATATCCATTCGTGCATGAATTGTGCCATCCCAAATAGAAGCAAGACACTCTCCTCCAAATAAAGGAAGCCAGTCTAGTGGTCCCTTGCCATAAACAAACTATACAACAGAAGAAAGAAACTGTTGCAGAAAATAGGAAAATCCAGGATGCAAAAAAACTCCCTTACCCGCCTCAGTAAGAAGCTGAGATCCTTCATAAAATCTTCCAAACTAGTTACGAAAATAAAATTGCAAAAAATTCCAAAGACAACCACAAGGCATTCTATAGTTATGTCAAGAATCTAAATGGCAATGATCAGATATGCTCTGAGCTACAACAAAATGGCATTAAATATACTGATCCCAAGGACATTGCCAATATCCTTGCAGATCTTTTTAGTGCAAACTTCATCCCCCTCTCACCCCCTAAAGGGCCCATCTCAATACCAAAAGATTTCCAAATTCCAGTAATCACGGCCACACAGGTAAAAACCACACTCTCCAAAGCTAAGAATACAGCATCCATGGGACCAGATGACATCCTGGGCTGTGTACTACATGAACTACAAAATGAACTGGCACCTCACCTAAGTGTCATGTTTAATCATAGCCTCATCTCAGGTTTCATGCCCACTGAGTTGCGCACAGCTACAGTTATCCCACTCCACAAGGGGGGATTCACCTTGGATCCCGGCAACTACTGTCCCATCAGTCTTATGAGCCTGATCTGCAAGGGCATGGAATGCATTATCATGGAATTTATAAACAAGGACATTGGCAACCTTCAAACACTGGACCCCACACAGTTTGGGTTCTTGAAGGGCTGATCGTCTCCTGAACCTGACTGACTTTTTTGAATCAGTCTCCAGAGCTGTGGACGAGGGTAAGGCAGTCCACACAGCCTATCTGGACCTCGCCAAGGCCATTGACACCATCTACCCACTCTGGAATCATAGATAAACTTACTAAGCTGGGCATAAATCTGTATGTCACTTAATGGGTTGCCAACTGGCTTACTGGCAGAACCCAGACTGCAAAAGTAGCCAACTTCAAATCCAGCTCCAGACAAGTGACAAGTTGAGTACCTCAGGGTTCAGTCCTGGGGCCGCTCTTGTTTGGCATCTACTTCTCTGAAGTACAGGCCAACACTAAGGGACTCTGGCTAACAAAGTTCGCAGATGACTGCAAACTGGGAGCCATTATTGAATCCCCAAATGATGTGGATATTCTACAAAAGGGCCTTACAGAAACAGATGCCTGGTGCCAGAGCCATGGGCTCAAGTTTAATGCCAAGAAATGTACAGTTATCCCCTTTGGGAAAAACCATGTACCCATGAATTACCACATAGGTGACAGTACACTAAAGACCGAAAGTATGATGAGAGACTTAGGGAAACAGGTGGACAGTGGTCTCACCTTCGATAGCCACATCGCCACAACAGTCAGGAAATCCTTCTATGTGGCACACCTCATCAGTAAAGGCTTTTCATCAAGAAAAAAGGAGGTCATTGTCCTACTTTACTCATCTCTCATTATACCCATTATAGAGTACAACGCCCCATTTGGTATGTACTTCACAAGAAATCTTCAGCAGCTGGAAAGGCCACAGAATACCTCACTAAAAGAATCACAGGCCTAAAGCAGATGCCCTATACTGACCGTCTAAAAATAATCCAGCTATACTCTGTGGCATATTGTCTACTCAGGGTTGATCTCTGCTTAACATACAAGGCCATGTCAAACCCCGAGCTGTTGGACATGCTCCACTTAAAGAAATCCCAATCCCTCAGAGCCACACACTCCAGGGATCTAAACCTTGTCATCAAAATTAACAAAACATGCTGGAGGGCTAGGTTTCTGACCCAGAGATTCCCCCATACTCTGGAATAGACTGCCCATACATGTCAAGTAGAGCGCCTCCTTGGCGCTCTTCAGAAGGAACTTTGATGATTAGATGGGAGATAGGAAATTCACCCTGGTGATCATGTTCAGTAGCCCTGCTAGACAGGGGTCCAGGGAAGTAAATATTGTGGGAAGAAATATCCAGGGAGTTGTTATGGTTAGGCTTGTATAGGCCCTAGGGCTGATAGCCTAGTATCAACCTATGAACCTATATGTATAAAACGTGTACATATATACAATGCTAAACAGTCTTATTTACCAAAAAAAGTCTTATTTAAAAAAGGAATGTGCCATGCCACAAAATAGCTGGAATCATGCTGAGCAGTCAGACACACTTTAACCAAAAATTAATTCATCAAAAAAATTCTTGCTGAAACAACTTTCAGTGAATATTGAAGGTCATTTATTTTTTGCAGAGGAGCAATCCATCCTGCATTCACCTATGTGGGGTGACACCCATACACCCCTAATTGTATATTTACTTACTTTGATGTCACAAAACTTTGAAGAAAAGAGAAAAATCTGCTGCTGCCAAAAGTCACTTTGGCATCTTTCTATCGGTCTATTTGCATTTGTAGAAATAGTTGTCAAAAGAGTGATGGGCTCCCCTATTCTTTCTTCGGTAAAGTGTATAAATGCAACTTCACCTCCTGCATACACAAAATCCACACACTGACAAACCACACAAAACAAAGCTACCAACCTAATCCAATCATACAATAATTTAATTTTAGAGCAAAAAGTTGCAGCTAGGCAAACAAATAAATAAATAAATAAATAAAAGAATACCTGTAACACAGATATGATTCTAAACTGTAATGAAACTAACTAATACTGCATTAATCAAAACCATAACAAAAATATTTGAGTCAATCAAGATACACCAAACACCCAGGGTTTGAGTGACTTTAATTACTCATCCATCAACTGGGTAAATTATATATGTTCTAACTCACTTGCCCAAAGGTTCCTGGACTTTGTTAACTCCAGTGCCCTGGACCAGCTGTTTGCTACACCCACAAGGGGCTCAAACATCCTGGATGTGGTGCTCACTAATATGGGAAACCTCTGCACCCCCCCCCCCAGTGTGTGGCCATCCCTAGTGAAATCTGACCACAAATCAGTCTCGCTAGAAGTAACTATAACACAAGCACTCCCCCAGCAACAACTGGACTAAACAAACTTCTCCAAGGCCAATTACAACCTGCTGTGTGATAGCATAAATAGCTTCATTGCCCCCCCCCCCCGCACTGATGAAACAGACTCCTGTGCTGAGTTTTACACCGATGCTTTATACAAGCACCTGTACAATTGTATTGACTCTGCTGTACCTGATAGAGCCAAAGCAAGATCTTTAAGGAAAAAAACCTGTCTGGTGGACAATTGCCATTAATAGGCTATACAACAGGAGAAAGAATGTCTGTCTAAGAGTAGGAAGGAATGGTCTCAATCCTGGAAACACTCCCTCCCAACTTAAGCAAGCAAATAAAACTCCTAGTGAAGTTCTCCAAAGCTAACTATGAATCCAAATTAGCTTCCCTAACTAAGGATAACGCATGGCATTCTTTAGTTACATCTGTAACCTCAAAGGTAAGGTCCAGATATGTACTGAACTTGTAGTTAATGATACTACATATACAGAACATGTGGCTATAGCAAACCTGCTGGCTGACAGGTTCAGTGAAAACTTCACTCTGCTGTCCCAACCACATATACCCCAACGCATCCCTAATACCAGTCTTTCACCTAGTATCTCAGGTCTTAAATGCCCTCTTCAAGGCCAAAATACAGCCTCTATGGGACCAGATGACATCCAAAGCTGTGTTTTACATGGGTTAAAACAGGAATTAGCATCACCATTAGGCGTGCTTTTCAATCACAACCAAAGCACTGGCTTTGTCCCAGCAGAATGAAAAACAGCTACCATCATCCCTTTGCACAATGGGGGTGCATTCACGGACCCTGGAAGCTATTGACCCATTAGCCAGACCAGCCTTATCTGCAAGGCCATGGAACAAATTATCATAGAACAAAAGGGCAATAAAAGAAAGTCATATGGAACAAAGAATCATTTGTTGTTAAATAAAGTCATAGTGGAGAACTGTAAAAAGGGGACAAATCTAAGTATGGCATGGATAGACTACAAAAACATTTTACAGTATCCCACATTCATGGATGAAAGAGTGCTTAAAAATGTATAACATACACCCTAAACTGATAAACTACATCACGGTGACCATGAACCAGTGGCAAAAAACTTTGCAGTTAAGTCATGATAAAGGACAACTTATTATTCCAAGGATTAAAATCCAAAGGGGATATTCCAGGGTGACTGTCTGTCACTGTTACTCTTTTGCCTTGCCCTTTACCCATTAAGCTGTCTGCTTAACAGATTAGGTCATGGCTATAATTTGTCTCTCAGAAAGTGCCAAAGTGTAAAGACTTCTCATCTTCACTTTGTCGATGATTTAAAAATGTATAGCTCATCAGATGAGGAACTGAAAGCACAACTGCAAGTACTCAAAACTTTTTCAGATGATATAAGAATGTCATTTGGTCTTGATAAATATGCAAAAGCAACCTTTAAAGCAGAAAAGCTGCAGCACCAAGAAAACATCAGTTTGGGACAAGGATGTGATATAAAAGAACTCGAGTAAGAGTGTATAAATATTTGGGAATTGATGAAGAATCAACAGTAAAACATGAACAAATTACTTAAATTAATCTAGAAGACAGTGTTGACATCTAGGAACAAAGTTACTTATTATTATTTTTATTATTTTATATTTGTTTACCGGGGAATTCCGACTGGACAGGGTTACCCATTTTCAGTAGAGGCCCGGGAAGAAAAGCTGTATACAACATGACAATCCATGAAAAATATAATAATACAACATTCCAGTCAAAAGGAAAAGCTTACAACAATTTATAAAAAAAAGCTAAGAATTTTGTCAGGAGTATTACTAGTACAGTAAGAGATAAGAATATTCACAACATTGTTGCACATAACAGCAATGTTAAGCAGAAGTACTTAATACATCATTTCATAAATATTGGTATAGATTGCACTGCAAGGAATTTATGGGTTTTGAAGTTATAGGAAAACCTTATAACATATATTTAGAGGATTAATGGGATTACAGTGGTCTTAAAGGAATTAGCCTGTGTCAGAGCATGTACATATCCTTTGATGAGATAGGATTTTAATTAAGTTTTGAAACTGACTTTGTTTGTCTGTGTCCTGACTTTGAGTGGGTGGGAGTTCCACATTTTTGCAATAGTAAAACAGTATAGGGAATCACCTGAGTTATGTTTACTTTTAGATACTTCTACAAGTCCTTTATTGGTGGACCTTAGCTGATGGCTATTGGTGTAATGGTTGATTAGGCCATATAAGGCTGCGGTTTTGTTGTGGTAACAGAAAATCTGGCCAGCTAGGGTGAGATGATTTAGGATACGTATGTTAGGAAATTCCATCCAGAACAGCTTATAAAGATCTAGACAATGGTGAGATCTGTAGGAAGAGTCAGTAGTGAATTTAGCTATTGTGTTATAGCAAGTAGATAGTTTGTTTAGCTCACCTTTATTTAAGTTAACTAGGATGGGAAAAGCATAGAGTATTGGGGAGAGTAGGTGCGTTCTTGCTATGGTAGTTTTACTGTTGGAGGTCAGGTAGTTTTTACATCTGTAGAGTGTGCCTAGTTTTTTGTGCACCTTAGTTATGGTTTGAGCTATGTGATTGTCGAATTTCATGTTTTGATCGATGATAACACCTAGTAGCTTGGTATATGACACTAGTGTGATATGGGTGTTGTCTGAGTGATAATTGTGAAAAAGGAATGGTGTCTATAGCTTTGGAGGGATGAACGACCATAAGCTGATTTTTTGGGGGGTTGAGTATTAATTGGGGGTCTGATAACCAGGTTTCAATTGCAATAAAGGATTCTTGGGTTATTTTCTGTAGAAGTTGGAGAGGGGGCGGAGCAGATTAGGGTGGAGTTGTTGGCATATTGTACTAAGCTTTCATGAAGGGTTGTTTTATGGAGGTTGTTTGTAAATAATGTGTGGGGACCGAGTATAGATCCTTGGGGCACACCTAGGGTGACAGAGAGAAGAGAGGATATATTGTCCTGCCACTTAGCCTGTTGTTGAATAGAAAGATAATCTTTAAACAATAGGAGTGCAGAGTTATTTAGTTTAAGTTCTGAGAGAACAGTCAGTAGTTTGCTATGGGAGACTGTATCAAATGCTTTTGAGAGGTCTAAAAAGACAGTTGATACCAGATTGCCTGCATTTTGCTGTTGATTAACATGATTGGTGAAACTGATAAGGGCAGTGGTGGTGCTATGACCAGTTTGAAAACCATGTTGAGTTTTGGGTAGGAGATTGTTAGAGAGATGATATTTTAGTATTTTGGAATGTATACATTTCTCTAGGATTTTGGGAGTAGGAATAATATGGCTACCGGGCAGTAGTTGGATAATTCAGTTGAGTTTCCACCTTTGTGTAGGGTTATTATATGTGAGATTTTCCAGAGGACTGGGACTTTTTGCTTTGAGATTGACCTATTTATGATTACAGAGACAGAGCATGAGATATCATTGGCTGCAATTCAGATATATTCTACTGGGAGTTTATCAGCGGCCGGCATAGTTGGTCTTAATTTGGACAGGTATCTGAGGACTGTACTGGTCTGGAGTTAAAGCTATAAAGCAATTTGCTCTTCCTGTCCTACTTTACAGTTTTGGAGTGATTGGCTGCAAAAACTGTTGGATAAATTAGACAAGAAAACAAGAAGGATGCTTCATGCTCATCAAATGATTTATAAAAATCAGTGCACACCAAGATTATATATTCCCCTTTCTGAAGGAGATATTATGGGCCTCCTTGAAACTGATTAAATTTATAGATCTGCAATCACAGGACTGCATACATATCTACTGACCTCACAAGATCCAAATATAGTGAAAATTTTGAAACATGACGAGAATAAATCTAAGATGACTTCCCTTCTTAGCCTAGCAGAAGCATATAGGCATCAAGAGGGAATGGAAATAAAACCAGAAGTAGATAAAAATCAGGCAGCAACTGAATGTGCCAAAAAAACAAAAGAAAGAATATAAGGTGAAGGATCAGATGAGAAGGCAATTAATGTGGAAAATGTAATATAGTTGAGAGTATAGAAAACTTCTGGATCAACCTCATGTTGATCAAGATGGAATGCAGGAATGGTTACGGAGAGGCAAATTCAAACCAAAATACATCAGCCCAAGATAGTGGACTACATACACATTGGTTTACAAAGTCCGTTGAACTTGTGGGAGAAACACACACATTTAGGTTTTGTAAAACAGAATTGGAAACAGTTCCACATTTTGTTGCTGGCTATGACATACTAATGATAGAAGGACTATATACTAAAAGGCATAATAATGTGGCAAGACTGTTGCACTGGGAATTGTCAAACATTATAATACTGAAGTAGCTGAAAAACAATGGAAACATGAGCCACAAAGCATTAGAAAATGATGAAGTCAACATCACATGGGATCACCTATTGCCAACAGTTCAAAAGATAGATGTGAGAAAACCAGATATAGTGGTTCATGAAAAGAAGACAAAATTAGCATTGATCATTTTAATTGCAACACCCAGTGACTACAGTGTCTTGCATACAGAGAGTCACAAAGTCATAAAATATCAGGATTTGCAGGCAGAAATGAGAGCAATGTGGAAGAAAGATACCCCAGACAGTCCCAATATTAGTAGGAACAACGGGTTTTATAAAAAAGAATTTACAATCATATTTAGATGTGTTACCAATACATGTAACTCTGTACGAATTGCAGAAGGAGTTATCATGGGGAACATTGTGGGTGCTGCAAAGAGAACTTCTTGTTGATATCAAAGATTGAAACAATACTAATTTCATGAATTTTAATCATACTTTGACTTAGGAATTAGATCGATTCTCATAATTGTATTAGAAACCCAAAAGATATGGAGAAATTAAAAAAATGACCTTGTTAACAAAGATATAGGAAATATCCAAACAGTCGACCCTACCCAGTTTGGCTTTGTCAAGAGGAGATCATGCCTGTTAAACTTGGTGGACTTCTTCGAGACAGTCACCAAAGCCCTAGACAAGAGCAAATCTCTGGATATGGCTTACCTAGACTTAGCCAAGACCTTTGACATAATCTCCCACTCAGACATCATTGATAAACTCACCCAGCTGGGTATCAACCCATTTATTGTTAGGTGAGTTACAAACTGGCTCACTGATAGAAGTCATACAGCCAAAATAGGGGACTCCGCCTCCTTCACCAGTCCCGTAACCAGTGGTGTTTCACAGGGATCAGTTCTGGGACTCCTACTGTTTGAAATCTACTTCTTCGAAGTACATGCTAAAACTAAAGACTGTGGTTGACAAAATTTGCTGATGACCTTAAACTGGGACTGATCACTGAAACCCCTAGTGATGTCAACATCTTGCAAGAACATCTCATGCAGAGTAATGACTGGTACCAAAGTCATGCTTAATGCAGAAAAATGCATTATCATCCCCTTCGGCAAGGGTGATGTTCCTGAAAACTACCACATTAATAGCAATACCCTAAGCACACAGTCAGTGGTAAGAGATCTGGGCACACAGGTTGACATCATCCTTAACTTCAATCACCATGTCTCCAGAGTGGTAAGAAGGGTATTTTATATTGCTGATCTCATAAGTAAGGGCATCCCATCAAAAAAAAAAAAAAGGTTATAACCCCCCTGTACTCTTCCCTCATCAGGCCAGTAATAGAGTACAATGATCTGTTTGGTATGTTCCTTTCCAAACACCTGCAGCAATTGAAGAGACCACAAAGGTTCCTTACAAAGAAAATTCAGGGTCTTTAAGATCTGTGTTATGCAGAAATACTGAAATCATTGTCACTTTACTCTTTGTCATACTGCTCAGAGGTGACATGTGTCTTGTGGGTCCACTTCAAAACTTCGAAAGCTCAGAATCTCAAAATTCAAAAGACTGAGTCCAAAATCTCGAAATTTCAAAATACTGAAAACTGAAAATACTGAATCTCACAATATTGAAAAAACACAGGACACCAACACTTACTATATTCCAGCACAACTACATACAGAATCATATTACTCTTCTCCAACTATAAACAGGGGGGCATACCAAGATCGCACTCCACAGAAGAAAATGGCCAACGTACCATTACATGCTTTGTGACTGGTAACCTTAGTCATGTTCCCTTTTAATTTGCTATAATACAACATAACTCATCTTAGTGTAGTGAAGTGCGATCTTGGAGTTGATATATTTAAGCAGCAGGGGTGTGGGGAGTGCAGCCCCCCCCACATGGGGGGTGCATGGGGGAGTAGGCTAATATGGTTTGTCTTTTATTTGTTTCTGTATGTACTTGTGTCGGAGTATAGTAAGTGTTAGTGTCCTGTATTTTTTCGATATTATAAGATTCAGTATTTTGAGTTTTCAGTATTTTGAACTTTTGAGATTTTGGACTCAGTCTTTTGAATTTCAAGATTTTCTAGCTTTCCCGATTCTGAAGTGGACCCATGTCTTACATATAGAGCAGTCTCTGACCCAGCTTTAATGGAAATGATGCACATTTGCAGTTCAAATGGCACATGGATCACTCACTCAAAGGACCTTAACCTGGTATGTGACATCAACAGAACTTGCTGGAGAGACATATTTGTCTCACAGAGGTTGCCCCACCTTTGGAACAAGTTTCCTGTTCATGTTAAACAAAGCCCCTCATTGGCCCTATTTAAGCATAATTTGGATGATTGGATGGGTAACTGGAAATTCATCCCAGGGGTTTCATCTGTATCCCTCTTTGACAGGGGCAATAGGTGCTGATTTTATTGTCTGCTTGAACCAGACACTCTTTGGGACATGAGTTGAACTTGGCTAGGCTTGTAAAGGCGCTAGAGCCATTAGCCTAGTAGCATCCTATGATCCTATGAATGCATCCTAATATAACCTTTGTTATTTTACTTAATTACATAAAAAAGAAACTGCACTACAAAAATAAATAAATAAATAAATAAAGATAATTTGCTTAAATGTCAGTACAGAAATGCATTTTTATTCTTCAACAATTTGTATGTGGTACATTGCAGCAAGCAGTTTGCTGCAAAAATAGCAATCAATTTGCTACAATTTTAAACGTGGAGTTTTTTTTTTTTTACTCTTCAGCTGAATAATTGAAAAGCTAAACAGGTACAGATGGGGAATATATCTTGGCATGGATCACCAGACTAGAGAAGCGGACTTTTTTTTTCTTAAGCTGAAGAGCTGAGGGGGTTGAGTGCCAGATCAGCATCTGACACTGGACACTAGATGAGCCAGCTAAGCTTCTGATGGCCATGTCACAAAATCCCGTTGCACTTTCATGCAGGACAATTTGAACCTCAACCAAAAGCTTGCCTTACTGGTAGGTAGACAATTTCTTTCTTAAGCTTCAAACAACTGTAGCATTAATGTCCGGAATGAGAGTAATGAATATAATACATCAATCTACATAAAAGTAAGCACTCTTAAGATATAGCAAACAATATGATATGCCTGAGCTAATCCATGTCCAACTAGCCTTAGGTAAAGTCCCATACCATATCTTTGCTAACTATAGGTTCCCATCCAGGATCCAGGATGATCAGATCACATACTTGAATATATGGAGTCATTCACCATTCAACCTGACAGCACATTCATGGTGGATTTCAACTATCCCACCATAAATTGGGATACATACAAAACCACTAATAAGCAGACTCCTAGATTCCTGGGTTTTGTCAATGCAAACACCCTGGAACATCTAGTCTATACACCTACTATGAGTGCAAATATCCTGGATCTGGTACTCATACGAGGGAATGTTACATTCCCCTTCCATGTAATGTCCTCACTGTTCAGATCAGATCACACAGTGGTCACCCTTGAAATAAACATAAAGCAAATCTCAGAACCTTTAAGAACTTTTCCAAGGCTAACTACCTCCTACTGAGTGATGGCATAGCTAAATTCTCAGAGAATCTCAAAGAATACTTTGACCAAGGTGGAAGTGTTTATGGAAACCCTGTATAAACATGTAAAAGACTGAATAGAAACAGTAGTAGCAAACTGAACTAAATTTAGAACAAACTCCAAAAACAAGCCCCCTCTGTGGACTCCCAGTACAAATACGTTGTACAACAAAAGAAAGAAAATCTTGTTGAAAAATAGGAAGGGCTATGCCCCAAAGACAAATCTTCCCTCATCAGTCTCAACAAGAAACTCAGAGGACTAATCAAGTCCACACAAGCCAACTTTAAGGCAAAAATAGCCTCCCAGACTAAGAATAACCAAATGGATTTTTTCACTTATGTACACAACCTTAATGGTAATGTGCAACAGTGTGCTGAACTAATAGTAAATGGATCTCCCAAAACCAAACCTGAGGATATAGCAAATTTGCTGGCCAATAAATTTAGCTCACATTTTAACCCTCTAGTTTCCTCCCTGAAAAACCCTCTACCATTCCCCCCTCCCCAACTATCACTAAAAAACAGGACCTCACTGCATTCTCCAAAGTTAAAAATACTGGGTCCTGATAATATTCCAGGATGCCTTCTAAATAACTTAAAAATGCATGTGAGACCCTCTAAAATCTCTGTTTAACCACAGCCTCCAGGCAGACTTCATCCCTAAGGAATGGAGGACTGCAATGGTCATCCCTTTACACAAAGGGTGGCCACTAATAGACCAAAGAATGGCAGACCTATACGTTTGATTAGTCTAATTTGTAAGGCCATGGAAAGAATTATCATGGACCTGATAAACAAACGCATAGGAAATCTTATAACACTGGACCCATCTCTGTTTGGTTTCATCAAGGGAAGTTCATGCCTTCAAAACTTGGTGAACTTATTTGAGAGGGCCACTAAAGTTATGAATGAGGGCAAAATGGTGCATATTGTCTATCTCGACATGGCAAAGGCATTTGATACTATACCTCACTTGGGTATTGTAAACAAACTTCACAAATGCAGAATAGGCATAATTCCCCATGTCACATGAAGGATAGCCAAATGGTACATGGATAGGACACAAAGTAAGGGTTGGTGAATTTACCAAGAGGCCTGTTACTAGTGGTGTCCCATAAGAGTAGACCCAGTGTTAAGGGACTTGGGCACTCAGGTTGACAGTAACCTGAACTTTGATCACCATGTGTCAATAATGGTGAGAAAATCCTTTTTCATGACCAAACTTATATGTAAGGGCATAGCTTCCAGATCTAAGGAGATCATAATCCTTCCATACACAGCTCTGATTAGACTAATAATTGAGTACAATGAAGCCTACAACATGTACCTGACCAGACATTTACAACAGCTGGAGTGACTACAGAGATGTAAATTATATGTCCTATGCAGAGCACCTCAAAGACCTGTCCCAGTACTCAGTCCCCTATAGACTACTGAGATTTATCTATGCCTAAGCTCAAAGCATTATCCTATTCATCACTGATGAATCTGCTACATATTCACAAAACAAACAGCATAAGAATCACCCAATTTAAAGATCTAAACCTCATCTGTTATATAAACAAAACATGTTGAAGGAACAGGTGTGTGGCTCAGAGATTACCCCTTCTCTGGAACAGACTCCCTATTCATGTGAAGCAGAACTCTTTCAAAAGCATGTGAAGCAGAACTCTTTCAAAAGCCTATTCAAATGCAGTTTTGTCCAGTGGATAGGAAATGGCAAATTCACCTCAGCTTGCCACCTGTGTCCCTTATGGACAGGGGCAGGTTGTGGAAACCCTAAGGCACTGGCATATACCAAAACCATTCTAGTCATTGGGTATTGATTACTGGGAAAACTGGAGCATGAATGGTTATGCTTAAAAAGGCTCTAAGGGCATTAGCCTAGTAAACTCCCATGATCTTATAAGGTGGATGACAAGGAAAGGGGTAAGAATTTTAAGTGGTGGACTCATTTAGTAAATTAAACTATAGAATGGAAAGACTGGAATCATAGCATTGGAAGTCTAGGATGTTGTACCTTTTTGTAGTAAGCAGTATTTTTATTAGAAGCTGTGAAAATAACAATTGATACCCTGTGCCAACTGATCAATAAATAACACCAGGTTCTGTACCTGTTTCCTCTACATAGTGAGAAGTACAGCAGTTAAAGGTTTAGCACTTGTCTCTGTTTTTACAAAATAGTCCTGATTTAGACAATTAAGCTTTTTAGAAGTGAGGTACATAGGTTCATAGGTAGGTACTAGACTATCTGCCTGAAGGCATTTATAAGCCTAGCCTGAATATGTTGGTCTTCGCTGCCCCCTTAGATTAGTTCCCTGCGCCTCTGTCCAGCAGAGCCACTGAAGTGATCCCCGGGGTAAACTTTCTGTTTCCCATCCACTCATCAAGGTTTCTTTTGATGAGTGTTAGTGAGGACCTCTGCCTAATGTAGATTGGAATCTTGTTCCAGAGCATGGGAAGTCTCTGGGACAGGAATCTATCCCTCCAGCACATCCTATTTATTGTTGTGGTGAGGTTTAGATCCCTAGAGCATGTGGCTCGATGGTATAAGGTTTTCTTTAGGTGGTGCATGTCCATCAGTTCTGGGTTGGACATGGCCTTGTATGTCAGGCAGAGATCACCTCTGGGTAGGTGGTATGCAACTGAGTACAGCTGGAATTTCTTCAGTCGAGCTGCATAGGTCATCTGTTTGAGGCCAGTGATCCTCTTGGTGAGGTACTTCTGTGGTCTTTCCAGCTGTTGCAGGTGTCTTGTAAGGTACATCCCAAATGGGGCATTGTACTCTATGATGGGTCTGATGAGTGATGAGTAGAGGGGCACAATGACCTCTTTTGATCTGGATGCAAACCCTTTTGTGATTAGGTGGGCCACGTAGAAGGATTTTCTAACCATGTTGGCAATGTGATTATCAAATGTGAGATTACGATCTACTTGGGTCCCCAGAACCCTTAACACATCTTCTGTATTTAGGGGACTACCACCTCTGTGGTAGTTTCTGGGTACTTTGTTTTTTCCAAATGGGATGACTACGTACTTTTTGGCATTTAGCTTGAGGCCATGATTTTGACACCAGGTATCCATCTCAGTGAGACCCTTTTGGAAAATGTCTGTGTCAGCTGGAGAGTCAATTATAACCCCTAATTTGCAGTTGTCTGTGAACTTGGTCTGCAATAGTCCTCCTGAGCTTGCCTGTACCACTGAGAAGTATATGCTGAACAGGAGGGGTCCTAGGACTGAGCCCTGCAGAATGCCACTTGTAACCGGTTTAGAGTCGGACCAAGCTCCTGCAACTCTCATCATGTGGGTTATGTCCATGAGCCAGTTGCCAACCCATCTTGGGACGTAGGGGTTTATGTTCAGGCTGGTGAGCTTGTCTATAATACCAGAATGGGGAATGGTGTTGAAGGCCTTTGTGAAATCTAGGTAGGCTGTGTGTACCACCTTTCCCTCATCTATAGCCTTGGTAACTGTCTCAAAGAAGTCCACCAGGTTTAGGAGGCATGATCTGCCCTTAACAAAGCTGAACTGGGTAGGGTCCAGTGTTTGGAGGTTCCCAATCATTGCTGTGCACCACTCTACGGGTACATAGCCTGTGGAGAGGCTGAGTTTGAACAGTGTGTTTAGGTGAGGGGTTAGTTCGTCTTTGAGCTCATGTAGGATGCAGCCTGGGACACCGTCTGGTCCCATTGATGCTGTGGTTTTGACTTTGGAGAGAGCTGTTTTAACCTGAGTGTCTGTGATTTCAGTAACTCTACATTCTTCTGGTATGGTCATCGGCCCTTTTGGGGGGTGAGAGGGGATAAAGTTTGCGCTGGACCTGTGTGCCAGGATGTTGGTGATATCAG
Organism: Protopterus annectens; assembly: GCF_019279795.1. Lineage (NCBI taxonomy): Eukaryota > Metazoa > Chordata > Ceratodontiformes > Protopteridae > Protopterus > Protopterus annectens. The sequence continues at coordinate 1,239,518,109 of NC_056737.1, read as the reverse complement.
TCGGTTCAGTGCATTTTGTGCATTCTGCACTAACTTCGAGCAGATCTGAGCATTGCCACTTAGATTCTTAACATAGCTAAAGAATGCCTTGTGGTTATCTTTGGAGTCCTTGACAATTTTTCTTTCGAAGCTCGTCTTGGATGGTTTTATGAGGGATCGTAATTTCTTGCTGATACTGATCAGGTATGTCTTCCCTTCTTGGGAATTTCGGTTCGGGTTCTGTGGCCAAAATGTATGGTATGAGTTGTAGCCTGATAGCGCTGGGGTGCTCTCTGGAGCCTTAAACCAGGTTTCTGTTACTGCACATATATCAATTTTCTCAATACTGAGGAGTGTCTTGAGTGCGTGCATTTTGAGGTTTAGACTTCTGGCATTGAGTAGCATTACCCTCAGTTTTTTGTTACTTGTGCTATTTACGGCGGTGAGTTTGTCTTTTGAGCCTTGCCAAAAAAAGGCACTATGGGATAGTATAAAATAAGCAAAAATGGAAGAAGGCTCCTGATCATGGCACTGAAAAACATAAACTCCTTAATAACAAAGTAATGGAATAACACAGAAGACAAATATCTAAATATGTCAAAAGACAAATTGTATTCTCTGTATTACATTTAAAATCATAGATAGATAATAAGTCAGTGAGATACAAACAAGTAAGGGACTAACATTTTGCAGCAGTGAAAAATTCCTTTGCTTTGAGAAAAGCTATGGTTTAATCCAGCAATTTTTCACATTTCATCAAGGACTGTCATATTATGGGCACCTGAATTGTTTAAAAGTAATCACAGTTTAAATGATTTAAGATGTTCCAGACCACGGCACTTAAAAACATAAACTCTTTAATAACAAAGTAATGGGTGAGTGCTTTCACAGCAACAAGTTGCTTCATTAGACATGTTTGATGAAACAGGTTTTTGCTGCAAAAGTGCTCAACCATTCCTTTCTTATTAAGGAGTTTATGTTTTTAAGTGCCGTGATTGGGAGCCTTCTTCTATTTTTGCTTATTTTATACTTCATTTTGCTGAAGGACCCATTTACCTGCACCACTAACTGGTTTTGGACTATTATGATTTTAAGATGTTCCTTTCTACAAAATAATATTTTCTGATAAAGTATAAAAGTTTGGCAAGCTGCTCTACAAATCGCTCAATCTCCAATTTCATAGATTTAATTTGTTTTATACTGGGAAACAATAAATAAAAGGCATCTCACAGGCAACTTAGGTAATCCAAAATCATAATATTGCTATAATGAATAATACTATTTAATTTTATGTTGAACCTTTGATTTTTTAACAGATGTTTGTTTTTAGAATTTCTATTGAACTAAGTCAAAAATCACACAGCATTTATTATCTGTTTCCTTTTGTGTCAAAGATCTAATAAAATATAAACAGTTGATGTAGAGTGTTTTGCGCCTATAAAGCAATTATTTTGTTTGATTTTTTTAACACAGTGGGCCGGATTCATGAAGGCTTGCATGGAGTCTTAGAGTAGAGTAAGACTCCATGCAGCCATCATGTCCGATGAGTGATCCAGGAACAGCCTATAGGGGCGTGTAAGAGAGCTCCTAAAACGGCTCTTACATGGACAGGGCTGGGATATGCAAATTACCTCAATTGCAGGCAAAAGGCATGCAAATGAGGTAGATTTGCAATTCAGGAAACCCGAACCTGTCTTAGTAAGAGCAGTGTTATTTGCAGAAATGTACTCAGTTGACAACTGAGTACCATTCTGCAAATAGCAAAACGGAGCCGTGACAGCTCCAGATAAAGGTTGCATCCAGTGCAGGAAACATGCCAATGGCCAAATATACAGCCATTGGAAATGTTTCCTGATGCAATATGAAAATAAAAATATTTTTTTTGCAGATTTCCGATGTTTAAGCATAGCGCAGCGCCGCGCAAACGGGCTGCGCTCTAAAACCCAGAATACTAAAAATTAAAACCCACAAATGTGGATTTTATTGAAATTGTTAATGTACAATGCAAGGGAATGGCAGGCTGAAGACAACATGGCCACCGAGTAGAGGTTGCTAAGGGGGGAAGCCCAGTCTAAGACATGTAACCAAGCATTAGTAGGCAATCCTATGTAAATGAGTGTTAGGATAGTGAATTGCAAGTTTACATAGCAAATGAGCACAGTCAGTGGAGTGTAGGAGTAGGATATGGGGAGTAACAGAGTAGAAGATATATGCCATCACAGGGGGGGTATGTATGAAAGAAGTGAAGCTCATTGGAGCAGACTGGCATGTGTCAGCTGTCATTTATACATCATGAAAAGAGGTGTGTCAACAGGTAGGCTAGGGAAAGCCAAAAAATGGAAGGTGTATGCCGTGGATAACACCAAAGTTTCTTGCTGAACGGGTATGTGTGCGTGTGTGCACATGTAAACCTGAGTAAGACAGAGTGCACGCGTGTAAGCATGAGTGCGCCCGTTTAAGCCAGAGTAAGCATGTATAAGGCTGATTAAAGAGTTGTAAGTGTGTTTGCGCTGGTGTGCACGCGTTTTAACCTGAATAAGCAAGTTTTAGTCCATGTAAGCATGTGTGCGCACATGTTAGCTGCTGTATGCGTGTTTGCGCTTGTGTGCACGGTGCTCCCCCCCCTGAGGAAACAGAAAGGAAAAAGGAAGCACAACAAATAGTAGGAAGCTACCAGGGGGTACTAGCAGAGCTAGCAGGTGAAAACAATCAGAATCAGGCAATTACACAGGCAATACACTAGCCCAGCCCAGCCTAGCACTTAAAACTCTGCAAACAACAGTCCAGTATGTTTCTCACAACAGACACTGCAGTAAGCTAATAGAAGTGAAAACTGAAAAAGCTTTACTGAGACAAAGAAATGTTAGGGGCTGCCATTGTTGTTATAAGGCGACATATGCAACATGCTGAGGGTGGTGACAATGGAAATGCTGCTGGACAAGCCACAGTGAGGAGACAGAGAAGAGTGTACAGGCCCAGGGTAACCTACCAGGGACTACATGAGCTGGAGATAGTGGAGCGCTATAGAGTAGACAGAGACCTTCTGCAGCAAATTGTTGAGCTGCGCAGGCCACGCCCACACACAGAACCAACAGAGGGGAACCCATCCCAGTGGAAACCAAGGTATGCCATAGATGTATTATTTGTAGTTAACGCCTCCCTGCTTAAGCCTCGCTAACATACGCTTGCTCTGAAAGGCATAATTTGCGACAGCAAAAGGACTTGGTTGTTCTGCCTGAGAGGTAAAGACACGCTGAATGTGTCAAGACTCTTATGGTTTAGCTGTCTACTCAATACAGTTCGAGTGCCTTACCTAGGATTACTCATGTTAAATAATTTTAACTTCAAATATTTTTTATACTCTGTTAAGGTTTCCATGGCTACCGCTCCTCATGTAGAGCATTTCTAAGCATACAGGTACTCGGGTACTTCATGTAAAAGCAATATAGCTAGCTCCTCTGGGCAACATAACCCTACATTAACTGGGGAGAGCTCCTTGAGCTGTTTGTGCTAAAGCTGACATACTCCCATAACAGTGCTATTGCGCTTCCTTATCCTATAAGGAACCCATTAACCAAACATAGTAACTTGCATCTTCTATGGTGTTATTCAATAGTTAACTGCAATACTCTATACCTCCTAGTCTGCAGTATCATCAGTTTATTCTTAAACATATTTGACCGGATAGAGGTTTATTGTGTAAATCCTTCTTGATAGATACTGTGTATTAAATGTGATGGTAATGGACTACCAAACCATTTTACAGAGTCCTGATATTGCAAATTCTATTTTGAAATGCTTGCATTTTATGGATACTGTTAATATCTAGGTTTTTTTTTTTTTTTTTTTGTTAGCCTAAAGTAGAATTGTGGATTAAGATCTTACTGAGCTTGAAACAGTATAATACTGCAGTATAATTTTTCTTTTTTTAGCTACTATTTTATATAGACAAACTTGCTATTTATGTTATGTATCAATAATAACTGTTATTAATGTTAACAAACATACCCATCATGTCCTAACTCTTTTGCTTTTGCTCCCCACTCCATTGTTGTTATATATATTTTTTTCTCTCTCCTCCCAGCACCATACTCTCCTGTGCAATTTCCTGCACTAGTCTCTTGAAACATACCTGCCTTGTGGAATGAACTCTTTCTGAATGCTTGCAGTGGTATCACAAAGCCTAATCTCCCTACAACCTGTCTCAAGTTAACAAGAAAGTATGTTGTTGGTCTCTCTACCCTGCCAATAATTTTTCTGTAAATCTTTGTTATAAACCCTCCAGGAAACCAGGTGCAGGCCTCAGGCCAGCACAGACAGCAGTCTCCACCGTCCTTTCCTAACATATTATTGCCCCTTCTTACCTCCTAACCTACACAGACACCCCTTTTTACTTGTAGTCACCCCTCCCTAGTTTTAATAACCTCACATTCCTCCTCTCCTATCTCCTGTAATAGCAAACCCAGCCATAGGTCTCACCCCTAAACCTCAGCTTAAACTCTTGGGTACCTCCTGCCCACTTGCTTCATTTCATATTTCTTTGGACTCTTATGACCACCTAACCAAACCTACTACTTCCTCACTCTTTTCCTACCCCGGTCTCATCCATCGACTCTATTTCTCTGACTCCTTACTTAACTCAGCACTTACATACTGCTGACTTACCTTAGTATACAGCTTCTCTGATTGTTTTCCTTACAAACAGTTTCACTAACTGTTTCTACCCGCTCCGTTAAGCCTCTGGCTCACTCCGCTCCCCTCCCTACCCCCAATTCCCACCCACCCCCAGGGGTCCTACCTTTATACTTCCTAGACCACACCTCCTCCACCACACCCCTTCCTCTCTCATCACTGTCCAAACACTTAATTTCCTTTCCACAACTTTTATCCTATTACTTACTGTGTCCCTTCAGCTTACTCTACATAAACACTCTTCTCTTTATACTTCATCCTTTCATACTACTCAGCAATCTATTTCCCTAATTACACCCTACACATTCCCTCCCAAATATAATTGATACTGTCCTCTCTCCCTCCCCCTCTCAATACAGTTTAGCTTCTAGCTACATAGTACCAATTAATACCCCTACAATGAAGAATCAAAACATCTCACCCTTTATCTCAATCGTACTAATACTTTCACTCCTACCTCCCCTAATTCTCACTCATCTACTCACCTTTCTTGAAAGCCCACTTGACCCATCACTAAATTATCCCAAAACAGAAACTATCTCTCTAAACCCACACCCAAATTTTACACATGCTAATATTATATTCTCTTCTAAATACATATTTCCGAAATTTCATCGATCACAACACACAAAATATAATAACCTCAACCCCAGGAAATGTCTATTTCATTACTGTAGAATCCATAACCTTTACTTTCTAAACCTAATGCTCTCTCTAATAGATGGCGACATCCACCCAAACCCAGGACCTTCACTTTCTCCTTCCTCACCCCTCAATTCCAAAATGTTTCCTACCCATATATTTTCTAAAAAATCTAACTCTCTCTCTATTGCTCATCTTAATATACGCAGCATAAACAATAAAGTTACACAATTACAAGCCCTGACTGAAGTCTACTCCTTTGATATTCTATGCTTAACTGAAACTTGGTTAAAACCTACAACCAAGGACAATCAGATCATCCCACCTGGATATAATATCCTAAGACTCGACCGAACCTCCAAAAAAGGTGGAGGAGTTGCTATCCTATATAAACCTTGCCTAAATTTAACCACCCATAACCTCAAACCACCTCTAGACTCCAATGCAGAGATTCTTATCACAAAGCTTCTTATCAACAACTCTAAATCTATCTATATCATCTGTTTATACATACCCCCTGGTAACAATATAGCAACTATGGAAAATATTCTCTCCTGGCTATCCCAAAACCTACCTCAAGAAACTATCATCCTAGGTGATACAAATATAGACTGGACCTGTCTCTGCAGTAACCTCCCTTCTAACAACATAAAACTATATGGGTATTCACAAACTATCACCTCCCTACCAGAATAAATAGATCCAACAAAAATCTAGCCTATTAGACTGGATTCTTATTACCGTCCTCCCCATACTTATGACTCAGGAACTCTCCCAGATGATTTAAGTGACCACTCACTTACCTACATCATCAAACATAAAACTAACTGTCCCTCTCCAACATCCACAATAAGCATCAGATCCAAAAAGAACTTTAACTCGGAACTATTCCAGATGGAACTACAAGCATGTAACTGGTTACCACTACTTAATTTATCCTTAGACGATGCCGTTACTTAAACTCCAACTTTCTTACCATACTGGACCGCCATGCCCCAACCAGACAAATTAGAACAAAAAACAAACATGCACCATGGCTATCTAAAGAAACCAAACAAAAAATCAAAGATAGAAACAAACACTGGTGAATCTGGAAAAAGACTCAAAGTCCTATCCACCAACAAACCTTCAGACAACTAAGAAATCAAACTAAAAGAGCTGTAATATCAGATAAAAAGAATTATTACCTACTTTCCCAGCAAGCAAATCAAATCAAACCACAGACGTTCTGGTCCAGCATCAACCAACTACTCCACCCAGGGCAAACTACCACTCCTAGCCCTCAAAATACTGAACACAAAACTTCAATAAATATAGCTAATGAATTTAACACATTCTTCACTAACACTATACAAACACTAGCTAGCCAACTCTCACCTGATAATTTCACTTTACCTACTAATAAAACAAACTCTTCTCCTTCCTTCCAACTTCAACCCATCCCTACATCATATGTACTTACCCTCCTTCAGAAATTGAAACCATGCTCTCCCTCGGCAGACCAACTACCTGCAGAATTTCTGCAACTAGCTAAATCCATTGCCTACCCTATATCAATCTTAATCAACAGAACCATTACTGAAAGCTATATCCCCTCCATTTGGAAAATCTCCCACATTATCCCCCTCCACAAAGGTGGCCAATCTACTGAACTATCCAACTTTCGACCAATTGCCCTCCTCTCACCTATAGCTAAAATTATGGAAAAATGCATCCATAAACAACTACTTCAACATTTAACACAAAATAATCTTCTGGCTAACTGCCAGCATGGTTTTAGACCTTCACACAGTACCTCCACTGCCCTTCTCTCCTTTACAGATATTATCAACAAACACCGTAGTCTAAACAAACTCTCTTCTGCCCTTTTCATTGACCTATCTAAAGCTTTTGATATGGTGAATCACCAAATTCTCATCACCATAATAAAATCCCTATCACTTGACACATCCTCCATTAAGTGGTTCCAGTCCTACCTTGACAAAAGACAGCAGGCCATACTATGGCACAAGTCTCTCTCTACCCACCTACCAGTCAACCTAGTTGTCCCCCAAGGTTCCATCCTTGGACCTCTACTTTTTTCCATTTTCATCAATGACCTCCACCTGGCTATCCCTCAAGCCTCTTGTATACAATATGCAGATGATTCCACACTTATATGCTCAGCCTCATCCTCTTCAGACCTCCTACACCTTACCCAACAAGTCTTCAACACAGTTGAGAAATGGTTCACACATAGATGCCTTCTCTTAAACCCCAAAAAGACTAAACTCCTTCTTTTCTCTCCCAACAGTAAATTCCCCACATTAGATTTCTCAGTCACTTCCACCAACAATACTATTATATCCCCAGAACCTACCACTAAACTGCTAGGAGTCACCATCGACAATAAACTAAACTTTGATATACATATAAACAATACTATTAAATCTGTTAATAGAAAATTAGGCTCCCTATATCGGATTAAATCTTTTCTCCTACCCTCTGCTCATACAACAATAGCACACACACATCTAATATCTCCTCTTCTATATGCTTCACCCATCTTTACCAAACTTTCTAAAACAATCTCAGCAAACTGGAAATGTCCTATAACAACATCGCCAGATTTGCCACAGGAAACCCTTATAGAACCCATCATTGCCTCAATTTAAAACAGCTAGGCTGGCTTGAACTACAGAACCTCATTAAATTCCATCAACTAACTATAGCTCACAAAACCCTTTACACACCATCCAAAACACCTGCTCTATCCACACTAATCACTCCCTATAAAAACCTAGATTCCCTAAGGTCCTCACATAAACTCTTAGCACATACTACCAAAATAAACAACAAGGCCAGTGACTCTCTTTTCTCTAATACTGTAGGGAAAGCCTGGAATCTTCTACCAAATGATATTTGTACACTTCCCTCTCTCTCCACTTTCAAAAACAATCTGAAAGTATATCTCAGATCTCACTGGCTATGTCATTGCTCCAAACCTGACTAGCTCTATAGTTACTTAACTGCATCCTATACAGATTATTTAGCTAGAATTGTTATTTTTTATCCTGTAATTTAGTGCTGTTTATGCTTATTTTTGTTTGTATTTTTATCTTTTGCATATTTGTGTTACTCATAGATAGAAATAAGTTAATAAGTTGTATATATCTAGGAGCTTTTCTCCCCGGGCCTCTACTGAAAATGGACATGTATCCAGTTAGACTAGCCCGGTAAACAAATGTAAAATAAAATAAATAAATAAATAAAATGTGTTGGCCTAAGAATATTAGCAACAGGTACCTTCCAGAGACCAACTGGTGATATGATGGGGATATCACAGGCATCAGCATCCAGGGTACTACACCAGTTCCTGGATGCCATGTCAGCACATGTCGGTGATCATGTATATTTCCCCAATTCCCGTGAGGTATTGGCCAGCAATATGTGTCTCTTCCAGCAAATAGCGGAATACCCTGAGGTAGTGGGTGCAATAGACTGCACGCACATTTGCATCAAAGCACCAGCCGGTGAGCGGGGTAGGGTCTACTTCAACCACAAGGGCTTCCTCTCCATCAACTGCCAGGTCATGTGTGATGCCCAGGGCATAATACTGAATGTGTGTGCAGGCTGCCCTGGAAGCTACCATGATTCCCATATCTGGTATCTGACACAGCTGTACCAGACATTTGCCAATGGGGACATCCCACATGGTCACCTAGTGGGGGATGCTGGCTATGCACTGGAGCCATCGCTGATGACACCCATCAGAAATGCACACACACCTGAACAGGAATGCCATAATGAGGCACTTACAGAAACACATAATGTAATAGAGTGTGTGTTTGGGCTGCTCAAGTCACGGTTCCGGTGCCTGGACACATCTGGTGGAGCCTTGCAGTACTCACCAACTACATGTACCCAAATTGTCATGGTATGTGCTATGCTACATAATATGATCCTGTGAAAACAGCTGCAGCAGGACCAGCATAGGCCTGGGCCAAACAGCCCCACACCATTGCCAAGGCCATCACAGGCAGAGCATGACTCGGAGGAGGAACAACCTGAGCCTGCCCGAGTATGCAGAAGGAGGTGTGCCCAGTATGCTTTGGCCTTGGCAAAGAGGCAACGCATAGCACATACACTGGCTCAGTAGGAACTCTGGAAATGATACCTCTCTCCAACTCACACATATAGTAAAAGGGATGCCTAAGTTGACACTACCTGCTTTCAAACATGTGCAGGGAGTGTAGTATGTGCATCTGACATAGGCAACCCTGCAGCACCACCTAAGGCATGATTGCCATGTGTTAAGCAATATAAAGCAGTGCTAAACAGCATTTACCACCATGTAGTATATGCAAACAAAATCGCACACACCAACTAGCACAACTGTGGTCAATGTTCAGTAATATTGGGCAACGTCCAGCAATGTTGGTGAATATTGTGCAATGTCGGACAAGCCTGGTTTAAATAGGGCATAGCTGAACAAAAGCCAACATGCTCATATTTGCTTAACAGGCCCTTAAGCAGTCTGGTCTGCTCAGTATGAAAATATAAAGCAGTGATGGGCCTCAAACCCAGGATACTGTACACTATAGCCAAAGTACTGAACCACTAAACCATGACAGTATTGCAGTGGTCAGCATGTATGAAGGAATGTTGATAAGTCTATGCAAAGTATTTCATGGAAACCCTGCATGCACAGCATAATCCTTGTCGAGTTATGACACAAAGGTGAGTCCTGCAGTGAGAACAGAACCTGACTTCCAACACACACAGTATAAATGTTAATATTGGTCATGTTCGCACACATCAACAAATGGAGTGGACCAAGATAGCAACATACTGAAGGGTCACACTGGGCATGCTCACACATGAATAAATGAGACAAATGTCAGGAAACAAAACATGGAATGGCAGAACTGGGCATGCTCACACACTTAGACCATGTCTGAGTACAGCAGTGGGCCACGCATATCTGGCAGTTGCATGTGTTAACCCAGGAACCTGTCACTATACAGCAATCCACCCTGTGCACACAGTTATATGACAACAGACACATCTATAATATAGTGGAACCCTGTCATAATCAAATATGTTCTGCAGATACCGAAGTTGTTCATAGAAACTGGTAAAGCAAAGATGATAAAGACCTGCAAACAGTATCAGCAATAAACATTGTGCATCTTAAACATTAGCATAGGTTCAGAGGTCGATACTAGGTTATCTGCCGTAGGGCATGTACAAGCCTAGCCAGAGTGTGTTTGGCATTCGCAACCCTGTCAGATTACTACACTGTGTGTGTGAATAGTAGGTCACACATGATAGCCCATGTACATTTAGGCTAGTGTGTCTCTGTCTAGCAGGGACACAGAAGATATCCCAGGGGTAAAAATACGATCACCCATACAGTCATCAAGATGTCTCCAGTAGGTGGTCAGTGGGTGGCTCTGCCTATGTGAAATTGGGATTACATTCTGGAGTGAGTGGAGCCTCTGGGATAAGAATCTGTCTCTCCACAATGTCCTATTAACATCTGTGCTGAGGTATACATCCCTGGAGTGTGTAGCTCCAAGGGAGTCAGATATCCTGAGGTGGAGCATGTCCAGTAATTCTGGGTTGGGTATATCTGTAAACAACAGGCACACATTATATCTGAGTAGATGGTAAGCGACTGAGTAGAGCTGGAGTTACTGCATCTGAACTATGCAGGGCATCTATGTGAGTCCCTAGATCTGCTTGGTGAGGAACTTGCATGGCCAGTACAATTGCTGCAGGTGTCAGGTAAGGTACACCCCAAATGTGGCATTGTAACCAAGCATGGATGTGATGAGTATAGGGGCACAATGACCTCACTCGATCTAGATGTGAAACCATATGGGATAAGGTGGCCCACATAGAAGGTGTGTCCAACCACTTTGGCAATGTGAATGTCAAAGGCGACAGTACGAACAAGTCATGTCCCCAAGCCCCTAACAATTCCTACCATATGTAATGGAGTACTACCTATGTGGTAATGTGCGGGCATGTTGTTATTCCCAAAGGGGATGACTATGCAACTAATGGCATTTAGCTGTAGGCCATGGCTCAGGCACCAGTCATCCATCTCTGTGAGACCCTGTTTGAGTATGCATACGGCAGCTTAAGAGTTGATCATGGCACCCAGTTTTCAGTCAAGTGCAAACATGTTCAGCCATATTCCCCCTGTGGTAGCCTGTACGTAAGACAAATATATACTGAACAAGAGAGGTCCCAGGACCGAGACGTGTGGCATGCCACGTGTAACTGGTGTATAGTCAGACATGGCACCTGCAATTCTGACCATGTGGGTGCTTTCCCTGATCCAGGTATCAATCCATTGTGTGAGATATGTGTCCATATTGATGCTGGTGAGCCTATGCATAATGGCCCAGTGGGTTATTGTGTTGAAGGGTTTTGCAAGGTTCAGGTAGGCTGTGTGGACAATCGTCCCTATGTCGATGGACCTGTTAGCCATTTAAATAATACAAACAGGTTCAAGAGGCAAGATCTGCCCACAACAACGCTGAAATGTATGGTATGGCATATTTTTGGATAGGAACCTGTACCTCCAGCATGTGCTGTTTAGTGAGGTGAAAAGGATTAAGGCTCTAGGTCATGTAGCCCTGAGGGATTGTGAGGTGTTGTCATGCTGGTTGGCTGACTGCTATGGGTGTGACATATCTCTGTATGTCCGGCAGTGGTAACCTCTGGGTGGGCGGTATGCAACGCACTCTAGCTGTAGTTTGTGAGTCAGTCTGCATAGGGTATGTGTTTGAGGGCAGTATTACTCTTTGTTAGGTATGTCTGTGGCCTTTCCACTTGCTGTAGTTGTCATGTGAGGTACATACCACATGGGGCATTGTGATGAGTAGAGGGGAACACCGACCTATATTTGCCTAGATGACACACCTTTTGTGATGACACGTACCACGTAGACAGATTACATTGCTACTGTTGCCACTGTGATTATCAAAGGGGAGCCTACTGTGCACCTGTGTCCCTTGTACCCTTCTGACACCATCAGTGTTAGGCAGGCTACCACCTATGTGGCAGTTACTGCGTAAGGTGTTTTGGAATGGGGTATGGCACTGCGGTATCAACACTGGTGTTCAGTCCATGCCTCGGACAACAGGCACCTGTTGCAGTACATATGACCCCGTGTCTCCCTCACTCTCTCAATATATATATATATATATATATATATATATATATATATATATATATATATATATATATATATACACGCATACATATATACATATCTATCCATATCTATCCATATCTATCCATATCTATAAATATCTATCCATATCTATACATATCTATACATATCCATACATATCTATACATAGCCATACATATCCATACATATCCATACATATCTATATATATATATATATATATATATATATATATATATATATATATATATATTTACATATATCCATATATATCCATATATATCTATATATATATATATCTATATATATCCATATATATCGATATATATCTATATTTATCCATATATATCCATATATATCTAAATATATCCATATATATATCTATATATCTATACACACACATATATATGTCTATACATATATATATATATACACATACATGTAAACATCCATTGCTGTAAATATAGCTGCACATATAGGCACATATACTGCCCACCTTTCATGGTGGGGATGTCAATTATGCAACAGTTGCGAGACATACAATTATGTAATACTATTGCTCAATGTTGTGCAGAATGCATTCTGCTGTCCTCAGGCTGTATAGCTGTTGCAGGCCTCACTGCCTGTAGCTCAGTCCCACAGCGTTTAACACCATATGACATATACCGGGACTGCTTGCTTTCTGCAATGCCACACACTACAACCTACATACATATGTGCACATAGCAGCCTTCAACAACATTCTTATGTCCAGCCTTCACTAACAGTTGCAATATGTCCCTTGCCCTTTGCAAATGTGCATGTACATATAGATACGGACTGCTGCCACATATGGATGATTCATAGTATGTAGAGCACCCTTCAGACACATCTTTTGGATGTCACCAAATACATATCTGTTACATATCTTACCTTTGTATTCCTCACCTCCGTCTGCTGTAGGTGTTGTTTTTTTATTGTTTGTTTTTTTTTTGCTTTTTTTTTTTTTTGCTTTTGTTTCCTATGTGTGTTGCTGTTTGTTTTCAGCGTCTGTCTCCTTCTGCCTGTTTGTGTCTGTCTGTCTCTGTCTGTCTCTCTCGCTCATGCTCTATTTCTCTCTCTCTCTCCCAGTTGATGCAATGATATTATTGCATGTGTGGACAGCAGATACAGGCTGCTTTTCTAGGTATCTGCACATGTGCATGTGATGGCCTCTGCACCAATTGATGCCCACCATTTAATAATTGCTTGCAGCCTGCTGTGTGGTAATTGCAGATCTCACTGTGATTTCAGGACACTGCTATAAAATGATAGGTTAGGTAGTCATAGCCCTTTCAGTTTTGCAAGGTGGGGACCATGCTTGTTTGCTGTGGACACTGCTATCTCAGTCAGAAGGTTGGTATATGTCTCATATCTGAAGCTGGGTTGTAGCCAGTGAAATGCATGTTGTACTGAAACCTGACTGTTGCATCTTCCAGTACACTCTTCTAAGTGTGTAGGTTTACTCACACCTCCTAATGCTAACACTGGATACATGGGAGTATGTACTTTCTTTTCGAATTAGAGAATTAACTGGCATACAACAGTAGTTATTGCAATGTATTCCCATGGCTTTCCTATTTTCCCTTTACATTCACTCATTGTAATGCATGTTATATTTCTTTCAGCACCAGGTTATTGTATATCTGCTGTGGTGTAGTGGTACTTCATACAGACTGGTGAGTCCAAGGTCCCGGGTTCAAGACTGACAAGTTTTTTTATTTTGCTGCTGAGCAGTACAAGGCCCTTGTCATACAGAATGACTAAGGCACTTTTAAGCAGTTGTAAGTGGGTTTGCGTGGGATTGCGCAATGCTTAGTGATGCTAAGCTAAGCTTAGCTCAGCTTATTTTATTTTAGCAATACTACGCCAAGCTTGGCTTAACTTATCATATCTTAGCAATGCTAAGCTAAGTGCACACATGCGCACACTGGTGCAAACCCGCTTACTACTGTTTACAAGTGCTCACTCCCGCTAACCCCTGCATTCATTTCTTTGACAGAAAAGTAAATGGAGAGATAGGAATGTGGTGATAAAGGGTGCACAAAGAGGGGAAGATAGTAGGGAAACCAGCTCGGGATGTACATGATGGGTGTGGAGAGGGTCCATAGCTTCCCATTTCTTTACCAGCAACAGCTGTGCATATGCAAAACATTAGGAGGGATATTTAAAACCTTCCACCCCTGAGAGAGGGGTGAGGACAACTAAGTATGTTGTACTACCAATTATGAATATCAGGCACATGCACTGTTTGTGAACTGCTACACTGTCATTAGTATGTTACTCACTTCTGAACAATCTGTGGTTTGTTTGTGTTGACATTAGCACAGTCTGCTCAGGACAACTGGACATTTTTCACTATTGTGTATACCTACCTACACCCTTGGTTGTGCCTGACTACACAGGTATATAGTACCTTTGGGTAGGGGTGCAGAAGTGCAGAGTGCATTATTTATTATCGTGTGACGTTTATCTTACTGAAAATGCAGAGTTGCTGTGTACCTGTAAGTCTATGAAAGCTAGTAGTCTGTCTGAGTAGCTCCCACCTGTGGACATATCCAGATGGTAGACAGAGGTCAGCCTAGTATTCTTTGACTGTGCACCACAGCAGTCTTTTCAGCACCTGAACAATGGCATTGTCACAGGTGGTTGCTAGCAGTACATGGCTACATCCTTTGATATTTCTGTGTTGTACTTCTACATAAGGGCATGCTTGTGGGATTCATTCTACAGCTATTTGCAGTGTGTGTAACAGCAGACAAGCTGATATGCCTGTGTGTTTCTGACTCTTCCAGGCCTCAGATACTCTCAGGTATATATTTGAACAGCCTCAGGGAAAGGTACATATAACTGGGATACACCTGTGATATATTTCAGACATTTTGCAGTTCAGACTTTGTGGGATTCAGAGCATATGTATTACTACACCTTTTCTGATGTGCAAGCAGTGTCTACTCTCACTTATTGACATTTGTCATTAAGTGAGATTCCCCACCTTTCTGCCTACTGTTAGTACATTTCACAGGGAGTCAGAGGGGCACAGCTAATATTTGTTTACAAATCAGGGTCATCACTGTAGAACAGTCACTGTTGGGAGGTCTGGCCTGTGACCTATGCAAATATGCCAGTGTTTATCCTGCTCTGATACTGTGTGGGGTTTGTAAGGGGCTACTGTAACATTATTCCCTACTAGCATGGCTGATTCTCTTTTCACAGTCATGTCATGCAATTCCACAACACCTGCTGGTTAAAGCCCACAGAACAAGATTTGTGTTATGCCATTTCTATTTTCCCTTTACATTCACTCATGGTAATGCATGATATATTGCTTTCAGCACTAAGTTATTGTATATCTGCTGTGGTGTAGTGGTACTTCATGCAGACGGGTGAGTCCAAGATCCCGGGTTCGAGACTGACAAGTTTTTTTATTTTGCTGCTGAGCAGTACAAGAGCCTTGTCATACAAGTCACTTTTAAGCAGTTGTAAGCGGGTTTGCATGGGTTTGCGTGATGCTTAGCAATGCTTAGCTAAGCGCACACAAGCTCACACTCGTGCACCCCCGCTAACTACTGCTTAAAAGTGCTTACTCCCGCTAACCCCCGCGCTAATTTCTTTTAAAGAAAAGAAAATGGGGAGATAGTAAAGTGGTGAAAAAGGGGGCACAAAGAGGGAAAGACAGTAGAGAAACCAGCTCAGGATGTGCAGGATGAGTGTAGGGAAGATCCATAGCTGCCCATTTCTTTACCAGCAACAGCTGTGCATATGTTTGAAATTTGGTGTGAAATTTGAAACCTTCCACCCCGAGAGAGGGGCGAGGACAACAAAATATGTTGTACTGCCAATTACAATTATCAGTTTACATGTCCAGCGGACATGTGTGAGAATTGGGCAGCTATGTATGGGGCGTAATTTTTTTGTGGGAACAGATTGCCCTTTTTTTTAATTTTTTTTTTCAGGTGAGAGTGGAATGTGAGGTAGAGGAAGTAGGTATATTTGGGGAGGTAGGTTGGGGAGGTAAACATACAAGACAAACAAGATGCATACAGGGGCAGAGTTTGACACATGGGGCGGGTGAACACAATTGACTGGGAAGGATGTTTGGTAATCGCAATCCCATGAGCCCACAGATGGTAACAGTGGAACTGAGATCCCCACCCATGGGCAGTCACCACTGCACCTTCACAGGCCCGAGGGTGGCTGTGCTGAGGGCTGTGTAGGATGGGCAGGCTCACCTGAGAGACGTGCCACTCTCGCCTCGAGCTGGCGTAGGGGATCAGCGACTGAACGCTGGATCTCCCTATGCACCACAGCCCGGACCCTAGCAAGGGTGACAGGTGGCCCTCCTCTGCCCACGCTTGCATGGGGGGATGAGCCCCATCCCCTGCAGCGCTTCCACCCAAAGGTGGCACAGGACCAATGGAGGAGGGAAGCCCGGGCTGGGCACCAGAGCCGCTGGTGCCAGGTGCACTCGCCAACTGAGGAGGGACAGGTCAGTCCGCTGGGACCGGCCTTCCCATACGTTCTGTGATTAGGTGTGTTTAATTACAACATAAACAACAGCATTCCAGATTAGTTGTAACAGCATGCAGTAATATTCCCATTAACCCAACACACCAAGGTTCCAACAGTTGAACAGCAAGCATAACACATGCATATATTGAACGACAGTGAATATTCCAACAGCATGCAGGGATGTTTAGTAGCAACAGGCCACCATGAACGTGGTGTTTGAACAGGGCACATGCATCAACATCAATGCAAATATTTATAAAACAATAGGACATATATCCCAACAAATATTTAAGATTACACATACCCATTGAGGTGTGGAATTGCATGGTTTATGCACATACGGTAGGGTGTAGAAAAAACCTCGGTTAACATCTTATAATGACCTTTTAGTCTACACTACATTCCCAGTGACTGCAAGTGTATATCCCCTACCTGTATTATTACACTTGCCACCATACATTAGGTTGTGTCATGGGTTTGGCTAGTTCAATATATGCTTGACCTATATCTGACATACTAACGGTCCAGGATGCAGATGTTACTGCTACATATTTCTTGTTTGCATTTATATTTCTTTATCTACATATCTGGGATGTTTTCACATGAAATTTTCACTTCGATTTGTACAGAACCCTGCATTTCTTGACACACACTCACATTTCTGGTGAATAATTACATGCTATGTGTGTGCCAGGTTTACTTATTCATGTCAGCCAGTAACTGACTATTGTGGACTGTATATATGTTTCACAGCTACTAACACTTCCATCACCCACTTTATATGGGACTGCATAACTCTGGGTTGCCAGCACATTTTCAAACAGTACTGTTGGTATAATGCAAGGGTACAACAACATTTCAGACTCTGTGACACAGACACACTCTGGGTTTTAAACCTTTATTAATGACATTGCACACTTTTCCACAGGCTCACTCCTTTAGTTCTTTTAACAGTGTTTATGGTAGACATGTTCAAGACATATTATACCTTTATTAATAGGTTAGAACAATCTTTTTTCAGGCTCACTCACTTATGTTATATGACAGTGCCTGCAGAGATATTATTCCAGACATATGTTACCTTTCTTAATGGGTTACTGCACTCTTTTTCTGCCTCTCTGATGTTTTTATCTGACAGTACATGCAGATGACTTATTCAGGCAATTCCATGGCTGTTTTATTGGACTACAACACTTTCTTTCATGCTCTCTCCCATATTTTATATAACAATACATGCAGAATAATTACTAAACTGCCTGGTGGCGCAGCCTTAGCAGCCTATCAGCATAGGCTTGCTGATTCGCAGCACGGTCACCTGCAGCTGTAAAGTAAATGAAGGGATATTGAGACATACCTATCCATTATACATACTCCATTATCAATTCTTACATACTGCATTCCATGGCTACATACTCAGTTGTGGGGCATTCTGCATCCGACGGGCCTCCTGTATCCACTGGTTCAGGCGGTCCTGCTTTCGTCTCTTCAGGTCTGCATGGTGGTAACGGACCTGCTCACCAGTCCGAGGAATGCCTGTGGCACTGTTGAGGTCATGAGCTAACCGGTTCCAAGCCTCTGCCTTGTACTCCATCCCTTGGAGCTGACCCTGCAGGAGTCTTGTCTCGTGACGGTGGACAAGGAGCCAAACCATGTATTTGGACTCCTCGATGCCCCAACGTTGCGCTCAAAAGCGTGAACCCTCTCCTGCACCTGCTATTCTGACTGCAAATGTGAGCTACAATCAGTTATGGTGAGTATTCCCGCCTATGGGGCTTAAATATGCCGCATTTCCCGCACTTTTTTGTGATTGACCATTTTGTAAAATTCTCAGCTGACTGCAGACCTGCTTAATAATGGTTAAACTACCATTCGTAAGTTTATGAATGTTAATAGTGGCTGCTTCCTGTATGTTGTCATGGCTTAGTGGTTCTGTACTTTGATTATGATGCAAAGGGTCCTGGGTTTGAACCTTGTCATTTATTTATTTTAATACTGTCTAGACAGGCTAGGGGGTGTAGCTAAATGTAAGCAACTTAGCTCTATGTTGCTCCCCGGTGCCCTACGATGCCCTGGTTGGCACGGCGCGCACATCCACGCAAACACATTGCGCTGGGTAAAGCGCTTTTAAAGTATGGGCAACTTTATTGCATTAGGTAAAGCATTATTACACTATGGGCAACTCTGTTTAGCTGAGTGAAGCACTATTAAACTATGGGCAACTCTGTTTAGCTGGGTAAAGAACTATTAAACTATGGGCACCTCTGTTTAGCTGGGTAAAGCGCTATTAAACTATGGGCACCTGTGTTTAGCTGCGTAAAACGTTGCTTAACAGCAGGCTATTATATATCTGGGTCCTTTAAAAATATATATTTTGTTCACTGATACATTGGCCATGTCACTGCTTTTAATAAAATTTTATTCATATATGTCTGGTATTATTTCAAATACTGATTTAAAACATAAATAAGAAGGGGAGTGGTGGGACTCAAACCATAAAAGCATTCTCTTTGTGCATATGTTCTACCATTATGCTATTGCAATTTGGTGTGATTTGCATAAACATTCTTTCTTATGCTCTTCCATGTCAGAATTGCTAACTCTAGCTAAGCAATGGACACACCCGCACACACACGTGCAAATACGGGCAGCTATATCGTGGATTTAAAAAAAAAATGTATTATTTACTTTATATAAGTGTGATGGGGGTTTACAGTGTCAGGGAGTGTGGTGTTGGGTGCAAGTACATTTGAGCGAACCCGCTCTTGTGTGTTGACATTATGCTTTTTAAAGTCTTGCAGGGGCATGCACATTTAGACTACTCGGCAGTCGGACAAGCCCCCTGCTTTCCTACTCAGTCCGTGTAAAAGTTACAGTTGAGTCAGCATGCCCTCATGAATATTCATGGCATGCTGACGTCAAACCTTACAACTGCAGCCTCCGAGTAAGACTTATTAAGTCTTACATGGAGGATTAGTGAATCCGGGGGAATATCTCACTATGAGTATATGTAATTTACTAAATTAATTATTTTGTTTACTTTTTAGCACAATATCTTACTATGACTATATGTAATTTACTAAATTAATTATTTTGTTTGATTTTTTAGCACAATATCTCATTTTGAATATATGTAATTTACTAAATTATATTGTTTGATTTTTTAGCACAATATCTCACTCTGAGTATATGTAATTTACTAAATGAATTATTTTGTTTGATTTTTAGCACATCTCACTGAGTATATGTAATTTACTAAATTAATTATTGTGTTTGATTTTTTAGTACAATATCTCGCTATGAGTATATATAATTTACTAAATTAATTATTTTGTTGATTTTTAGCACAATATCTCACTATGAGTATATGTAATTTACTAAATTAATTATTTTGTTTGTTAGCGCAATATCTCACTTTTAGTAGAAAGATAATAAGTCAGTGAGATACACACAAATAAGAGACTAAGAAAATAATTGTTTTGTTTGATTTTTAGCACAATATCTCACTATGAGTATATGTAATTTGCTAAATTAATTATTTTGTTTGATTTTTTTAGCACAATATCTTACTATGAGTATATGTAATTTATTATATTATTCAGTGCACCTCTGTGGCACTGAGGCATAAAACCCTGAATGTGACACAACCAACAAGGTGGTTCCATTAGTAACTGAGTGCATGTGGCCCTGTCCAGTGGTAAGCGAATGAGTAGATGATGACAGTTCATGAACTCTAGGGAAAGAGGTAATAGGTCAATGCTCTGAAAAAATCTAGATACCAGGCATACTCCAGAAGTCAAGAAGAGATTTGGGGTGCATTTGCACAATGTAGCATTTGAGCTGTAGCTGCAGAATTTGCATGTATACACTGAGGTATGCAGGGTAATATGTGTGGAATTGTGGGAGTCCCCACAAGTCACAGCAACCAAGGTGAGGTGTTAAGGCAATAAAACATGTCCCACCCTTTCACAGTATTTGAATGAACCACTGCAAACAAGTTTTAAAACCGGTTATCTTGAGCATAGTCATAGGATATTTTCCTGAGGTATAGAAAATGACTATGCTGCTGTTGTTGAGAGTAAAGAGGGTCCAGTCTTTGATTTCAGGAACAAGCTGCCCATCAACCTGACAAGCATTATATGCAAAGATATGCAGCATGTTACATGTGATCTCACAAGCTCTGATATAAAAGAATCATACTGCATTAGGGGTGAGATATGGCAAAAATGTTTACTTAATGTAGTAAAGTTTGTCTCTTATCGACCCATTTATATTAGTTTATGTCTAGCATTCTATGTTATTAAGGACACAACACTCCTTAATATCCTTCAACTCCACAAAGCAAATTACTCCACAAACGCACAAACTAAAGACTTCAATCTCCATCAATAAGTAAATAGCACATGGTAATGAGTCAGATTTATTAGTCAGTGATTCCTGACATCTGAAATAATCTTCCAGTATCTGAAAAACAATGTGATGCTCTAATTTTCTTCAAGGCAAACTTTTATCACTAAACAGGTGCTCAGAAAGTCATACAAGTCTGAATGTTTTGCTGCTCTGGAAGCAGGAGGTAGCCCATGAGGCTAGGTATTATAAATGAAATTTTCATCCAAGAATGTTTACACAAAGTAGAGCCTAGTATAGGAAAATAGTACACAAAGAGAATAAATTTAAAATTGACAGAAATTAATCTGGGTAGAATCATATTTGATGACCTTAAGGTAAGTAAAAACAAGTAGTTCTCATCAAAGAGTAGCTACGGCAGCACTTGTAGCTTCATATGAAAGCTGACTGAAGTCCACTTATGTCTAAATGCTTCATTGTTTTTCTCAGAATAGCCAAATCGATTTTTTTTCAAACTCCAGCCCATGCAGTAATGTCTGCAGAACTGTGGTATTATGATGTTAGTATGAGCCAAAATTACTTCACAGCTATAATTCCAAATTTATGTTCAAAAATTCTTAAAGTAGAGCTAAAGCTCATTTTGCTCTCTGTAGAAAAAAATGCTTGTTTTCTTCACAGCCTAGATCTATAATTTTAAGAAGGTGTTATTACCTTCAAATAATACAGGCTTCCTCTCCTTGCCTACTCTTCAAAAATTGTTCAAATCCTCAATTCTTTATCAATTACATCTACAAAGATTCACCCTAAGTCCTTACTTGGAGAATCGCTGTAATACTTTAACTAGAGTCAGATAGATTCACATGAAAGTCATCAGAGGTCTGTAGACTAGAATCCTAACATTTAATATAATATCCTTGAACTAGTGTCTGCCACAGTAGCTATTACAGTTGTTCATTGAATCTCTTCTCAAAACATGAGATCCACCACAAATGTGACAATAGTTTTTGAGTGTCCTAGTTATACTATGTGATTCTCTGCACCCTGGCTTGAGGACGACTCAGGACTTAAAAACTTTTGAAATTATCTGCTGGTATCCATCATTAATTATTTCCCAAGTGAATGCTCAGATTTTCATTAAAATCTGCATTACCTTGCAAATTACTAACAGAACAATACTGATTTATAATAACATTTCTGCTCTAAAGAGATCCAAACCAAAGGGTAAAAAGGGCTCACAGACAAACCAGTCAGTAAAAATTGCAAGAAAGACCCAACTCTATAAAATTAACTTTTACCTGCTAATTCTGTTGACAGTTTTGGTACAAGGTTCAAAACTGACCTCCAGCCAATGCCTGTATGGAGTTTGCATATTCTTTGTGTGTCTCTGTGGGATTCCTCCCACCTCACAAAAATATGCTGAGTGTTTCCATCTCAAACTCACCCAAGAATGGAGTTGTGGGCAACAGCATAGACTGAAGATGGTGCCCTGTAGTGAGAAGAGTTGTATAGACCAACCAACCCCTTAAGGCATTAACTGTTGTGCACAGTATCCTCAGAATAGGAGAACATGGATCAGGGACTATGTGCTGTTTCAGGGTTAGCCATGTGATGGTGTAAAATATCGCTGTAGGTGGATCAGGGATTGTGTGCCATTGCAGGTCTAGCTATCTGATAGAGTAAAATATGGGCATCTATATCACGTTATCAAAATCTTACTACATCGAATCACTAAAGGTCGACCTCTAGTGAACGATGTAGTAAAACATTGAATAACGCTTAAAAAACAAAAAGCAAACAAAAATAAAATCTAACTAGTGTAGGCAGGGGGGGCAAGCACTCCTGCACCCCTCACACCCCCTACTTAAATATACCAACTCCGAGACCGCACTACATTGAGGTAAATGGAAATCTCCCCCTACGGAGCTTTCCGTTTACCTGCACGATGTTCTGCACTTTCGATGTTGTGGTGCCGACAATATCAGCTTTGATATTGTCGGCTTTCGACATCGTGAAGTAGACCCAAATATAGCTCTAGGTGATTTAGTCATGTTGACTAACATTCCCAAAAAAGGCATGGATATTTGCCGATGATAAGTGAATGGAGGACTAGGCCTACTTTGACCTACACCAGGGACTCATATTAACTGTGGTAGGAGTGTATGTGCCCCCTTTGACCAATGTGTGCCTGCCATAAAGCCCAGCATCACTGGTTCAATAAGTTGCTGGCTGGCCAATATCAGATTGCTCAGCTTGGGTTACCTTGATAGATCTCTTGAGTGAAAGCTGGACATAAAACCAATCAACCTGCCAAACATGAACTAAGAATCATTGCACTCAAAATAGGTTCACATGGTGGAGTTTGGAAGTGGAGGACATGATGGTAGGGAGATGACTGGAAACCCTATGTGTCCAGAAAACATGATGCAAGAGCAGTACAGGAAAGCCACTGTACTTAGGATCTGGAATCCACTTCTCAGGAGGAGGAGGAGGACAGGCTAGAAATGGTGTGGGAATTGTGGTAAGGGAGAGGCTTCAGAAGACAGTGAGGGATGACATCAGAATTAGTGACTGACTCATGCCAGTGAGACTCTAGAGTAATGACGGGGCACTATTCATAATCTCAGCCTATGCTCTACAGCAGGGTTGTGATAGTGAAGAAAAAAGCACAGTCAAGCAGCAGTTGCAGGACCTACTAGATAAAGCAGAACAACATGAATTGGTGTTGATAATGGGTGGCTTGAATGTACATATTGGGACAGACAGAACAGGATATGATGACTGTCCGGGTCCAAGTGGATACAGCAACAACAATAAAGAAGGGGAGATCGTTCTAGTCTTCTGTCTGGCAAATGGTTTGATGGTGAACAACACATGGTATGCAGGAAAAAGTGAGAGATAGAAAAGACAGACCAGAGCAGGAAGGAATACTGGTTGACTAACAAAGAAGGTAAATGAGGAGCTGCAATAGCAAGGAACAAGGTATAAGAGTCATTATAAAAGCTTCTGGAAAGTGACTCAGTAGATGGTACAAAGAAACTATATAAGCTTGCAAGACAAAGACAGAAAGATAAAGAAGATAGTCAGACACCCTTCATAAGGGATGCCAACAACAACCTGCTCACCAGTCCACAGGACATCAAAGGCAGATGGAAAGAATGCTTTCAGCAGCTTCTGAATAAAGAAATCCCCCAGAAGCTCTAATTCTCCAGGCACAGCCTGCAATGAAAAAAGAGGAGGAGCCCACCCTAGAAGAAGTCAGAGTAGCATTAAGGAAAATGAAGTCAAGGAAAAGCAGCAAGGTCAGATAAGGTCACAGTAATGTTGGGTAAAATATGGGAGAAATGGCTACTGAGGGGAGAGTAAAGCATATCTCAGATGACTTGAGAATAAGCATACTTAGAAGAAGATAGAGATGAGGAAAGATTCCAAGTGGCCATTCCTAGACTTGGAGAAAGCATATGACAGGTTTACTAGAAAATTGATTTGGGCAGTCTTGCAGTGGTTCAAATTCCCAGAAACACTGGCAGAATTAGAGCAGGTTATATACAAAGACCCAGTGGCATAGGTACAATCAGTGTTTGGTCTCACAGAGGGATTCCTCATGGGTGTACGTGTACATCATGGTTCAGATCTGAGCCCACTGCTGTTCATAATGGTGATGGACTACATTAGTAAACAAGTCAGCGGGGATAGATCAACAAAGTTGTTGTCTATAGATGATATGGCATTACAAGCAGACTCTGAACAAGAACTTCAAGAAAGGATAAGGTAACAGAATGCAAAACTGAAGGTACATGGGATGAAACTAAGTACAGATAAGACAGTTGTTATGGTAGCAAAAGGGGGAAATCAGAAGAAACTGAGAATTGAGATAAACGGGAAAATAGTAGAACAAGTTAACAGCTTCAAGTATCTGGGAGGGGTGGTTGAATAGAAGGGAAGTCTGAATGAGCAGGTCAAAGCTAGAATCAGTGGGGCTGCAGCCAACTGTCACAGAGTGTCAGGGGCTGTGTACGAGAGAAGAAGAAGCCAAAGAAGCTGAAAAGTAAGGAGCATGAAACAGTGGTGCAACCAGTACTGCTGTATGGTACAGAAACTTGGGCAGTAAAGGTAGAGCAGATGAAGAAGTCAGAGGTGATAAAGTGCCTGAGATGGCTGATAGGATTCACACTGTGGGACAGACAAATAAGAGAGAATAAAAGAGCAGAAGTCAAAGTAGCTCCAATTGCAGAAAAAGATGAGAACAGATTATGGTGGTTCTGATGTATGCAGAAAAGCAGAAGACAATCTGGTGAAAAAGACTTGGGGCAGACAAGAAGATGTCAAAAAAAATCTAGGTCATCCAGCAAAGAGGTGGATGGATAGTGTAAAAGAAGACCTATGAAAGTCAGGCATGAGTGTCAAAGAAGGTAGGACAGTGGCAATGACTAGAGAGAGAGAGAGAGAGATGGCAACAGTTGTCATGACACCCCAACCCTATATAGAAAATGGGAAAACAGGGTTGATGAAGAAGATGATGATAATGACATGTTGATAGTCTTTAGGCTTTGTTGACTAAACTAAGGTACATTTTAAATGGCAATGGCCTGCTAGTAGTTCTGTTTAATGCATAATTTCAAATTAGTTATAGAGTTTGGTTTAGTCTTGCAGAAGTTAGATGTTACTGTCCCCAGCTCATTGATGCTTGTCTCTGAACTTGCCCGTTCTACCTTTTTTGTTTCACAAGTAGTTCAAGTCCATAAGGTACCTAAGTCTTCCAATCATTCCACTATATTTTACTCAGCTGTGCAGAGGATGTGAACATAGCAAAAACAGCAATAAAACAAAGAAATGTTTCTAAATAGGTTATTCCAGTTCAGGCATCTGAGTAAACCAGCCAGCTGCATTCCAAAGTGCAATCACTGTAAATCAAATTTGTAAACAGAAAGGGCAGTTAACAAGGTTAGTATACAAGCAGCTCGATGTGCATAAGAAACATGCTGTTTATTCCACATTTAACCCAGCCCCATAGCTTTCTACTACATTCAATTACAGGACAGAAAGTGAAAAATTTGCAGAGTGGGGGACAGTGAGGAAGAACAAAGGATTCGTGAGAAAAAACACACACTTCTGAGAGCTTGTAACACTTAACATGGATTTGCTGAATGCACCCCCCCCCCCACCAAGTTAGTAAAACACACATGCATGCACACAAGAAAAGTCAGAAAAAAATGTTTTAAGAGCCATTAATGGCAACAGATGCATTCTGGGTGAAAATGTTCAATATTTACACAGTGACAGATCAGCTAGGCAAGTGAAGGAATTGAATTGAGGAAGGAAGCAGTTTCCATCAGGACACATTAAGTGAGCCAGCACAAATAGCTGAATAAGGTAAGACGTAACTAATAGCAGAAAAAAATAGTTATTCAAAAATGGTGCATCACACTTCTCAGTATAAATGTATAACTGTCAGACAGCAGCTACTGTATATGGTAAGCCTTAATTTATGTAAAGTTGCAGTAGTGTAGCTTTTAACAGGTATTTTTAAACAATTTGTAGATGAGATGGGGCACAGTCTTACATTTTCCATAATGGAGTAGCAGGAAGAATTAGGGATCTTAAGGAATAGGTGAACCTGCCTGCACTACTTAAAGCTGCAGTACTTTGTGGGGTAAAATGGCTATCTGTGAGTTCTGTGGTTTTCTCTTTACTCTATGGCATGTTTTTGCTGAACTGAAATGACATTTTCAGTATTTTTATTAAAAAAGATCCTGGTTTAGACACCATGTCACTAAACACACCTAGGATCACCCAATTATCGTCATTAGCAGTATGAATAATGCCAGGAGACACTGGTATCTGAAGTAAAACAGAAACTTTAATGTCATCCAAAATGGCAGCAAAGTAGAATAGCCATTAATGTCTCAGTCTTTCCTGGCAAACTCTATACTAACTGACAAAAGAGATCCTAAGCATTGCGGGATATATGAATCCTTAAGGATACAGTACTATATGATATGTCCACAGTATATACAAGTAAAAAGCAGCATATACATTTTATCACCACAATTAAACTGTGCTATTGTCATAGAAAAAGAATAGTTTTCCTACTGTTTTACTGTAAACTAAATGTTTAGAGTGTCTTTCCATTCCAGAAAATAGGAGAGCAGGGTTACAAAGATCAATATGAGAATGAGAATGTTAATTTCACTTAGGATGGAACTAGAAACACATAATGAGATAAATGTAAGACCTTTTTAAGAGAAGCTTTTTATGAGTTTATGATATGTAATTTCATCATGTCTGATGTATTGCTACAGGCAGTCTTTTGTCATATACCATGAAATCATTTAGCATTATGTAGAGGT
Organism: Protopterus annectens; assembly: GCF_019279795.1. NCBI lineage: Eukaryota > Metazoa > Chordata > Ceratodontiformes > Protopteridae > Protopterus > Protopterus annectens. The sequence goes on along the minus strand of NC_056737.1, from coordinate 1,239,490,388 downwards.
CTGTATGTCAGTTTCAAACATTCCTTGTATCTCCAGTGGTACAGAAACTGTAATCTCCCGTATATTGACCTTGTAGATTATGATATCTTGTTTTCACAACATATTCTATATGGTTAAAAAAACAAATCTTTACATGTATTTAATAACAAATACCTCAGTGAGTAATACAAATTATTAATTAAGTTATCCTTAATTGTGTTAATACTGTACCTTTTCACTGTAGTCTTAGGAGGTTACTGTGGTTTGTCAAGGTATAACCAAATAAAGTTGCACCCAAATTAATGCAACTAGTCACAGCTTTGTTTAGGAGGTTCAAAGATTCAAGTACCCCTACACTTCCATGCAGGACATCGCACCACCCTCCAAACCCTTACTTATATAGGTCAGCCTCAAAATCGCACAACCATGTATAGAAGGGAGAACATCAAAATGATGAATTGTTGGCACTGTAAGAGAAAGAACATCAACAATTCTTTTCTAGAACAATTACCACTTGTAAAATCCATTTGCGAGTGACAAGTTGTTACATCAACAAGTGATTACTTGACCACAAACAGAACAACTGCTCCAACTTACACTCAGGAAATATGTCTGCTTTGAATTTTAAGAATAAAGCAACAGTGACAAGTTTTTCCTGTAAGTGGCAAATTGGATCTTGAGAAAGTTTTTGTACTATTTTCTTTACTAAATAGTAATGTAGCTTATGCCATGAGAAACAGAAATAATATATCAGTAGCTTCTGGCCTATTTTATACTTTTGTTTGCACTCCTTTCCTATGAATCCAAATTATATGGATTTGTGATCCCTTATCCTGTAAGATATATTATTTCATCAATATCCATGTACATCTGAAAAACATATACTCAGTAAGACTTTGTCTAATAAGTGGAGGGCCACTAGAAAGGTGCCCTGTGTTTGCCTGCAAATTTGCTTTAGGATGAAAATTTGATGAATTCCTCACCTTTTTATTTAAGTAAAGAAATGTATTTTACACAAAAATGAACAGATTTTCAAGCATGCATTCAGTTTCTTACTTTCAAGATGTGATGTATTTTCTACTTTGGTTATATAAAAATAAGATATAATTATTGTATTTTAAGATGAAAATTTGTGCACGTCTCAGTTATTGCAGAATTCATGAGACCAGAGTACCGAATATCAGAAATGATACACTTTTTAGACATTTTGCAAGCTGAAGACCAAATAACAAAATGTAATATATATTCTTATACTTCTGAAACAGCATACGTTTACTTCATTCAAGCAGGAGCTGAGGTTTTCTTTTTATTTATATATATTTCTTGATGAATTTCCAAAATAATTTGGGGTATCTTGCATGCTTCATTTTATCCTAATTCTTTATTCAGTAGGCATATCATGGAAATTTTAACAGTCATAGCAGATTAACCTCACCTATGCTTTTAGAGACTAGGCATTTGATGAATTTACATGCAGCCCGATGAAAACGCTATTTGAAGAGAGATTGAGGGTTTATTTGCTTCAGTCCCTTTCTCCACTACCTTGACCTCTTTCTTGTGAAATAATCAGAACTGTTTAGGAAGAATATTCAGGCATTAATAATGAATTGCTTTTAGACTGATTTTTTCCCCTGCAGTGGAAACAAAACCACTGATTTTTACTGTTCTTTGAACAGGGCTTGAGGAAACATATAGTTCTGGCTACTGTGCAGCGGGCAAGTGAAGTCATGCATTAAAATGTTTCATTTATTGTTTTACTACCTTCATAACTTATAGAAATGCTTTCAAGTATGTCAAATAGTGAACTGTTGTAGATTAAGAAAAACAATATAAAGTGTATTGTAATCCCAGCAGTGAAAGTTTCTATTTAAGTAATACTGAGGCCGTACTGTGTGTTTTTATTTGGTCAATGTTTCTGCAAATTCAGATTTACTACACGCATTATAATTATGAAGAGATGGGTATTCATTGTTGATTTAAATAGTCAGAATACCACTGTACAGAAACCTAAAAAGTAATCAGTGACACTTAGATTTACATTTTCTGAATTCTGATGACTTCCCTATCAGAGGAAGTGTTCTTTTTTTACAAAACTATCTTTGGAACTGTGCAGTACACAGTAGGTCATATTTTTAAATAAATTAGGTTTATTCAAATCAAAAAGTTTTAAGTTATCAGTAGTGTTTAATGTATCGGAGCATTGCAGAGTGAGTGTGTCACTCAATTATAGCAAAGAAAAACAACAACATCAAATCAATACTACTATAGTCAAAACTGTACAGTAATCACAAAAACCAATAAAACCAGAGTGTATAGCAAGTTCATTGTATAATGTGCAGCTAAAATAAGAAAATAAACATCTGTAGAATGAATACATGCCAAACAGGAACATATAAAGTGTAATATTATTCAAAACATTATCCACTGTAAACAACATGAAGGAAATAATATAAATCTATATTTAGTGGTGTTGTAACATGTAATAAAGACTAGTATTGATTGTTTTTGCTTTTATAAATGACTTTCATATAGAATCATCTTCCAGAATTTTCCCTCAAGAAATGCAGACTGATTTAACTATTAATTTGTATCACTGTATAGGTACTATTAAGCGAGTGTATATTTATGCACAAAATTTCTGCAGGAACAGGCTAACAGATATATGAAAAATCAAACATTTGTGTATGCATTTAATTTATATTTGACTGTATCCATGAATAATGCATGTTTCTTTGTTTTATCTATCCATTTTATAAGGTCTGTAACTGAACTTGAATATTTTCTGAGAGTAATAGACTCTATCTACTGACAATGAGGGTAAACATTAAATGCAGCAAAGATATGCATAAATCATATACCAGACAGGCATAGCTCCTTGTCTGTGCCCTGTGTCTAAGTATGTTTGATACAAACTATATACTAATTGAGGATTTATACCACTGCTTCTGATTTTTTGCTATTTTATTCCATTAGTTGAAAAACAAACACCTGTGATGAAGCCATAAAGCCAGTTATTATCTGAAAATGTAATACAGCTTCTCCTGGAAAGGGGAATTCTAACAGGACAAGAGAGACAGTGTATTCCAGTATGCCATAATCACTGCTTTTCTCAATCTGGCTGTCTGTCTGTATGTTTTCTGGCATCCCTTTTACGCTCAATTGGTTAGGCAATGGATTATATTAATATGAAGATGGTAGAATTCTGCATCCAAACCAGCTGGCAGGCATCATTGTACTGCATCGAAAGTTGATATCTGTCCTTCTCTCCTTCCAGTATTGTAATACAACACACTTTTTGGAATGATACAAAGTAAAGTAAAGCAACAGTCAAACCCGTGCAATGTGTCTGGGATCTGCTGTTATTTGCAGTGGGCAAAGAAAGGGGGAGTCTTTTTTTTTCTACAGCACTGCCTTCTCCCCAAATTAATAACACAATGTATTTTCATAATTTCAGTTTTAGGGGTTCTTCATGTGGTTGCACGATGGGTTAAAGAATAATAAAAATAACAAATTCTGAATCAGTATTCAGTCTGAAACCCCATTTCTCATAGCTGAATGTTATACTGCATTAGAACAATAAACCTAGTAGGCAGAAAATTAATAGTAATAGTAATACCCATTTGTTCACCAGATTGTCCTACTTGGCACACTGTCCTTTTTGGGGGGCTATATTTGGGTACGTGAATTGCACAAGGTCAAACAGTTGAAAAATGAAGGCTGAAAGAATCAAACTCTGTACCTCAGGATGTACAGTTCACAGGTTTAACTCTCTACACCACCTACCAGAATACCAAATGCCATCATTCTAAATGCAGTCTCATGCCTACATGTTCAGATATGAGTGTGTAAATGCCAGTTTATTTTGAGAGTGCTAAATATTCTGTTATAAGTCACAGATCAGAACAATCCCTATAGTTTTCCTTGACAATCCATATGCCAGAAAATAATAACAGCCTTTACAAACCTTTTTTTCCTGAAATTAAAACGTTTTGAAACAATCATTGATGCAAACATATTACTTAATTAAATATTTATTTATTTATTTAGTTATTAACATTTGTAAATGCATGTCATACATCACTAGATGACAAGGCAAGTATCCCAAAACATGCCCACACAAGATGGCCCTCCCAGTAAACACAAAACAAAAACGATGTACATCACTGGTATACTCAAACTAAGGCAGAAGGTAGTGAAACCATTCTTAGTGTCTCTTTAGTAAAACATATCAGTAGCTACTAACAAAATAGGCACTGGATGTATGCTAACGAATGCTCTTTTTATCATTTAAAAACATTGTATCAATAGTTCATGGCACAACACTTTTGCCCTGTGAAAAGCACATAAAAGGGGTCTATATTATGTTATTGAAAAGGTTTTTCATCAAACGCCTTTTCATTGACCCATAAAAAGCGAACTACCTAATAAGCGAATGGCCACATCATTTTTCTCCAAGGGAAAAAAATAATTTGCCCTATGAAAAACGACACATCAAACATTACAAAGTGAGGGTCGTCATCCCCCACACCCCCCATGCCCTCCACCCTCCCTAACTATATATACCAACACTGAGATTGCACTACCGTGGGGAAATGGCAAACTCAGTTGGATGGCCAAGCGAAAAAAATCGCTCATGTAGCCATTCGCTGAAATGGCAGTTCACTTATTAAGGGTCGATGAAAAGGTGTTCATTGCAAAGCCTTTTCAGTAACATAATATAGACCCCATATCAGGAGGATGTCCACAGTTTTGTATGGGCCTTGTATGGACACTAAACTTGTATATAAAAAAAATAAATGGCGTGTTTCCACAACACTAATGAGTATAACAAGATTTTCCGTTGGACTTATCACCTGTATACAGCCTTGTACTTAATGCTTCCTTCTGAGTCATTGCATATTAGTTGCTGTTTGGATATCTGTAATATTCAGGCCCAATGAGTATTTAAAAGTTCATGTCTACTGACAAACCAGAGCTGATTCATCAAAGTTCTTTTGTATTCTGCTTAACAGTTACCTGCTTAAAGATGAATTCTGTGTCTGCCCATCCCTCACTAACACATCAAGCTAATGTTTCTGAAAGAGCTCCAATATAGCCTTTATTTGACTGGTTGCCTCAATAGCCAACCTGATTCTTCCTTGAAAAATGTTTTCAATCCTCCCACCCTTTTGCTGTGGTTGTTTTATAAGGATGTGGCGGTGGCCTCCACACCTTATGATATACTTATTTCAAAGTCCCTCTCTCTCTTCTTTAATTGCTATTGACTGTTGTATAAGCTATTTATGCACTCTTCCCACCCGTTGTTTTCCACAGACCCATAATACTGAGTGCCCACCTAGCAAACCAGTAGTGCTCTTGAGTAAACCTTCCTTACTATATGTTATCTACTGCTCATTTTCCTGGAGGTCAGGAAAGCTTGGAGTCCAAGCCTACATTCCAAAAGCATTTTAATTTTATCCACTTCTACCTACAAAGTTACGTACCTTTGATTGCTAAATCGCACCGAAGTTATTTTGAGTGATCACTACTGTTTCCTTCTTTTATGTATGCATTTCACTGAATTTTTAAAAAAAACGTAAGTCTGCCTTGAAATTGCCTTCAGAAAGAGACTCCCGGCCATATGTTAAACTGGTGTGAGGCAGCACTGCACTGGTGGGTCTCTTCTACTGCGTTTTTACATTAGGAGGACTGGGTTTATTCATCTTGTGCCAGGAAGTAGATGCCTGATATATGTGACTTGGGAAAAACACAAAAGGACTTGGAGTGTAGTCGTTTTATTAGTCAGAGAGCTCATTTGTTAGTTTCTTGTTTTTTCTGTGCTGCTATACATTTTGCATGGTTTCATGGGCTAGTAGTGCCCTGTATAGTAACAAACAGTGACAAAGCAAATTTTCTTTGTAGAATGATCCATAAATCTGTACCCTGTAAAACAGCAAAATAGCACAAATGCCTTGTGCGCCAACAAACTTAGAGCAGCTAGGTGGGCATCGAGTGGCATTACCTATAGATTTACTAGAATTCAGTACTGTGTAAACATGAAAGTTAGTAAAATGTAGTACTTGTTTAGCATAATCTGCCCCAATAAAGCACCCTTGTTATTCTGCACCAAAGAAGCACCCTTAAAAAACTTCTAACCCCAATATACCACCATTTGTAGTGAACAAATCACCCGACATTATGGATTTGCAATTTCGTAACTTCACTGTAGCCATCTTGGTAAATATGGGCATTTTGAGACAATGTAGCAATTGTCACATGTTTACTGACAACCACTTAATACTTAAATAAGCAGACACTTTATGAGAAAGGTGTATTTACATAATGACACTGGAGTCTAATTTCTCAGATGCAAGTGCACATCGGGTTGTCAAAACCATGCCCACAACACCCACCTCATAAAGCACACAGCACACACACAGACTAATATATGCAGAGGCTCTGAAAAGCAATCTTCCTAAACAGCAAATATTGCCTAGACTATCTCTTGCCAAAACTATGCCTCAGCAAGCCCAAAGACACTCAGAAAAAAATACCACTTAACACTACACATACTGTCACTCTCAGTGGTGTCCCAAACACTAAGCCCATAAGGCAAGTAACCACACTTCCCAGGACTCTTATCATAGGGGACTCTTTTGAAAGATATACTAAAGCCCCTCTAACCAGGTTGAGCAAGGTGAAGATGAATATTAACTCATTACAGCCAGGCAATGCCTGCAGATATTTCTGCATTTACATCCTACTGATTCCTCTAGGTTAACTACTGCTTGTTGATATTTGCATTAATAATTTCAAAACCTTGCTACATACAATGTATTAAAATATTTCATCTTTAAGCCTTCACTATGGCAAACACACCTGTGTTGATATTTGGCCTCCATCTAGTACATGTAAAGAGATACTAATTGTTGTTCATATAATATTTATTTATATTGTCAGAAATTTTCCCCAGGATTCAATAAAGTCCATGTAGGCTCCGTGTAGATCATACATGGAATGTACCCATACACACTGCCATGATCTTCCCTCTGCAGCACGCCATGCATTTTAATTGTAGTCTACACCTAAAGGAGGTCAGAACAACACGGATATTGAATCTGTGTAAGACCGACAGCACACCCACATACCTTTCAGCCCATTATCCTTGAATGAAAGGTCTACAATACATTTTATTTCACTAAGTTGGAGTTATTTTAATGTTATTCTTTATGTTTTTTATGTGTTTGCACAATGCACTGCGTTTTTTAGCTATGCTTAGCTCTGCACAGCCATACGTCAGACATGCACTAGACACCTAAAAATAGAAGACAAATGCATTCAATTTCTATATTTTTTTATGTGCTTGTTTATACAATGCACTGCATTATTTAGCTATGCTTAGTACTGCACACTTATGCATTAAACATATGCTAGACAGCTAAAAATAGAAACCAGATGCATTTAATTGTTGCACTTTTGTGGTGCTCAGCACCATACAAACCCAGGCAGCGAAGCTGCGCTATGCTTGTAGAAAGCTTTGCAGTATATCTGAAGATATATGAGTTCCCTTCACTATCCCAGTGGCTAGACAGGCTGAGTCATGATCTACAGTGTAGTAGGTCCCAGGTTTGAGTCCTGGGCAGTAATACCTTTTACATGTACTGCTGAGAAACTGAGTCAGGTGACTGAAACTTTGGGTCACTTTAAATCCAATAATTGTTAAATTTAAGAAAATGCGTGTGATGCTAAGCATCACTTAAACAAGGGAGCGGTCCTTTCCTGTTTGTGCATTGCTAGGGTTCACTTAAACATGGGTTGTGCGAGTTTGCATGACCCTAAGCGAAGTGGCACAGTTTTGAAGTTACAGTATGACACACAATAGCAGGAATGTAGCCTATTTAAAGGCCAGCGGGCAGGAATTTCACATTATTCCTTGGAGCCTGACCTTGAGTGTGAATATGGCTGTTGTGGGAGAAGGTGTGCACTTTATGGCACAACAGTGGGGTGTGCAGGAGTCTAGAGTTTTCATTGTACTCCTGATAGAGCAATATAGACCCAGCTGCTGCAGGGCAACTATCAGGGATCAGAATGTAAGTCTGAAGTCTGGGATAGTTTGGCCAGGGACATGACTAGTGCAACTGGTATCCCCCACACAGGTGAGCAGTGTTGTCACTATTACAACATCTATCAAAGGAAGAGGGGAACCTTGGATCACTGGATGCAACAGGCACAGGCAGGGAACACCCCACAGATATGTAAGTATGTTTTCTAGTAATTTATAAATATACAAGCTGAAGCTATGCAAAACTGGTATGCATAATGGTTTCCTTCTCTTACTACAGCTGCAGAAGAGAGGGCTTGCTACCTGTGGTCCCATACAAGGCATTTGGCCAGGATAAGGCAAGTGGATGGTATGTTAGAAAATCAATAAAGCAATAAATCAATGCATAACTTAATAATAAAGTAAAGTAAATGCAGATATCACAGTCTTAACAGTTATGTGTGAAATACCTGGGACAACACAGACTTTCATTAATGTGTCAGTGCATATCTGAACTGGTTAAGCAAGTTAAAGCAAGTGAACATGCAGTACTGTGTAGCATAGCTTCCAACCATTAGTTAATGTTGTGGAATACCCAGATTAAGAGTCAATGTTGTATTCTGCTGATTGTCTGAAATATGTTGTAGATTGCAGTCAATAACTGAGTAGGTTAAACATGTAAGTTAACAGAAGTCCTAGACAGCTCTCCATGTGTGTAAATGCAATATCTGAAATAACACGAATCAATAAAGTGTAAAAGGGGATGGGGCTCAGATATTTTTTTTATTCAAATAAAATGTTCTGTATTCCTCTAATCACTGCTAGTGGGTTCTAATCCCTCACCAGCCAAGTGACAAATGGTGCAGCTTTCAATACTGTTCTAGCATTTCGTCAATAAAACATAACCATGCTTGTATGTGAAGTGCACCCACATAGACCTGTGCCATGACTGTCTAGCTGTCAAAAGTAATCAGACCTCTCAGCTGACATGATTTGTACAGAATGTACTGAATATTGCCCCATATGTCTGGTCTGTTTGGTATATGATCTTGTTTTACTGGCCAGTTTCTGCCACATGCTGAGGATCAATGTCAGTCCTCTGATTTGCAGATATATTACATCATTCAAAATGCAATTTAATGGCAAATCTGTTATCAGAACACCTTGCAACTATTTAAAGAGCACAGTATGTAAGAATGTTGCCTGTTGTTGTGCCATGGTACCACCATTATGTATGGCTTGACCCATAATGTCCTATGCTAAGAGATTGAGAGGTATGTACATGGAACATCATGTATACAATAAAAGCAACATTGAATGATTGCTGGATGTAACATGATCTGAACTATAGTGTGAGTAAGAAACCGGGTAGTATTTCAAATAATAAATGTCATAGCAATCAGTGGTCTCACAAGTGAAACCTAACATATCTAAAAATATGTAGTTGTATGTTTAGTTATATTATTTGTGAGGTTACTACTGTTCTTTTTTCTCTCACCCCCACCCCTTCTCTTCTTTTATTTATTTAATTAATATATTTAATATTATCATTTGCTACTATCATACTATTTATTACCTCTTACGTTGGCTTATGTATAATTTAATATTGTTTTGCCATTAAAAAACTTTCATTTATATTATTTATTGTTTTCTTCATTATAGGGCGGCCACGGTGGTGCAGTGGTTAGCATTGCCGCCTCACAGCAAGAGGTTCTCCGGTTCGATCCTCGGCTGGGGTGCCTTCTGTGCGGAGTCTGCATGTCCTCCCTGTGGTCGCGTGGGTTTCCTCCGGGTGCTCCGGTTTCTTCCCACATCCCAAAGACATGCTGCAGGTGGATTGGACACTCTAAATTGGCCCTAGGTGTGCGTGTGAGTGTGCCTTCTGTGGAAGGTTGGGCGCCGGGCTGGCAACTCGACACCGTAAAACTCCACTGCCATTCAATGTGCGGACAAGGCGATCCGCTGTGGCGACCCCTAACCGGGAAAAAGCTGAAAGAAGAAGAAGAAGAAGATTGTTTTCCTCATTATATTATTTTCAATTTGTTTCCATTACGAATTATTGTTTTCTCTTATGTTATTAATTACATTTGTTCGGGTTATGTTTATTTTTCCTTTATGTTTCTATTTTATTTACCACAGTGTGACAAGTTAGGCTGGTTCCCAGTGATCCACCAACCTTGGCTTCCCCTGGCATCAGGGCCCAGCACATCAGGACCGCAGCCTGGTGACAACATCTCTGCTGCTCCTGCACTACCTGATCCATCAGGTAGTTCTGCCCCACAGGATGGGAGTGCACCCCCTTCTTGGAGTGGATGTGGAGGGGATGCATTTGTCATCAGTGATCAAATGCCAGGCATGGTGTGTAGGCTTGTCCATCAAACTGTTGGTGCACGCCTGTGTCACATAGAGAGCATGCCATCCATCCTGGTGGGGCAGTCACTCCCTATGTGCTGGCATCGACCACTGCCTCCACAGGAGCAGTGAAGGCACAATACTGACAGTCTCATGGGTGAGGACTTGAGTTACACTGCTACAGTGTTTGATGTCCTTGGGACCAGGATCCCCCAACACCCACTCCAGAAAAGGTGCTCACCCACCTCTTGTGTCCCTCACCAACCGTGTCTGCTGTCTGGTATGTCTTGTCTGTCTGCAAATGCTTCCTCACATTCCCAACTTACCTTCCCCGCACATACCTATGTCCCTTCCCCAACATTCAGTACTCTCCTTAAAAACAAACAAACAAAAAAATAAATTAATAAAAAGGGCATCTGTCCCCCCAAAAACAATCTGTCCCATACATAGATCTCCATTTCACACATTTATCCACTGGACACACTTAATTTGGTCCAATTGGCTTGACAACACACTTATGTTGTCATCACCCTTCTCTCTGGGGGTAACAGTCCAAATTCAGCTACACCCTTCCTGCAGATTCCTACCTGCCTTTCACTATGTTTTTCCCTCTGCTTGCACCCCAGTTCACCACTGTCCTATCTTCTCAATTTTCTTGTCTTTAAAGAATTATTGTGTAATACTGTCCTATGTGGAGCATCTCTAATCTATTCTAAATGGTGGTGTATTACTACGTGCATTTGAAATCATACTAATCATGTTCAAAAAGCACAACTGCACCCTACTTCGGACCCAGTACCATTTCATTTCAACAGCAGCGGTATCAACCCACCAAGCCACACAGCCAGTTAATTAGCACAGGTGTTTTAAGCAAAACATAGTAACTGACATTTTCATATCATTAAGTGTGTTTACACAATGCTGCACATTGCGTCACATTGCTCAGCAAATTTGCTAAAAGATTAATGGAAAAATAGAAATGTAACTGTAAATCTGGTAGAGAAATAAATCACTATAAACCCATATACATAGTAATAAGTGTAAGTGAGGCATGTAACAGCAGTTCAGTGTGTAGTTATCTGTACAACATGTAAAAACACACCTGCTCTATCACTGACTCTGTATCTCAATCTGTTAAATACTTTGAAAACATTTATTTTTGGTTCACATGGTCCTGTGTTCAAATACAGCTGTGTCTAGTATTTAAAATACATGCATGTGTACATCACCATTATAAATTGTAATATGTATGACTGTCTCATCACCTATTTATCCACTCAAAGCAGTACAAATGGAATGTCTGCTTCTAAATAATAGAAGTCAAAGGACTATAAATAGGGCCACATTTTAACTCTTGCTATTACAACCCTAGAATGTCAGGTTATGCATTAGCATGAATTCTCAGAGAAATATGAAATATGTAATTCAAATGTGGCCCAGTAATGTCAGACTGCAGTCTACAATGATTTGTCAGTGATATTACAGACAATCACAGCTGTATAAGTAACATGTTATTTATTTATTTATTTATTTAACATTTGTTAACTGGGAAAGTCCGACTTGGAACAAAGCCAATTTTCAGCAGAAGCCCGGTGAGAAATGCTCTAGGTGCATGTCTTTGTAACATGGGAGGAAACCGGATCACCCGGAGGAAACCCACACAAACGCAGAGAGGACATGCAGACTCCACACAGAAGGCACCCCAGCCAAGAATTAAACCAGAGAACCTATTGCTGTGAGGCAACAACACTACCACTGCACCACTGCACCAAACATACATATATGGAGGTTGTGCAAAAAGCAAGGGTGCCAGCACACACATTCCGGATGACTACTATGACATAACACATGACTTGGCAGTTGTTCAACTGGTTGACATAACAGTTAATGTTCCCCCTACCTTGTTCAAGGACAAGCCAAGCATGTTGCCATTTACTCTCTTAATGATACATTTGGCTAACATACTTTAACCTTAAACACATACTTTAATTCCAGTGGGATGAGTTTCCTCAATCTGTCTCTGGCTGTTCATCAAGCCTGCCACAGGTCCCACAGTTACTCTTCTGTTTTGTCATCCTGCAAAGTCTTTTGCCTCTCTGTCTATGCCTATTGCTAGCAGCAGCAGCTTCAGCCTGTAGCACACACATTTATAGGTAAAAAGTAGCTGCTGCAAACATTTTGTCTGTGCTGATGCTGTATTTTTACAAAAAGGAAATACAGAAAGAAAAAACAGACCAATGAAAAGTCAAAGGCTGGTAGACCAAACAAAAATAGCAATACATAGAAGAGAAAAGTAACCAGCCAACCACAGCAATAAAATAAAACAGTTTTAATAATCAGGATGGTAAGCTCGTTCATGCAACAATGCACTTCATCAGACCAATGAAACAAATAACAGAGCAACCCTTATATATAATAAAGCAATTAATCGATAAACTGATTATTCAAACCAGGAGCCCTATATGTTTCCAGTCTAATAATCCAATGCACTTCTACTTCTTCCACTCTCTTAACCAAATTGCCTTCTCTCAAATTTTCATTTATAAGTTGTAGTATCAAATCTGAAAAATTGTGTGTGGGCCAAAAATTTAAATGATTGACCAATGCATTATTTAAATCTTTACATCTTTTATCTCTAACATGTTCCAAAATATATTCTTTAAGTGTCCGATTTATTTTTCCTACATAGAAACTAAAACATTTATTACATACAGCTAAATGAACAAGATTTTTAAAAGTACAATCAGAATAAAACTTAAACATAAAAACTGCACTGTCATAGGTTGTGTAAATGATGTACTGGTAGAAATAAATTTGCGGGACTTACAGGATCTGCAGGGATGTGTACCTATTCTGTCAAACATCATGGACTCATTCCATCTAAATTTTCTTAAATTATAGCAAAGTTGACATTTTAGAGAAGAGCAATTTCTAAAACTAAAACTAGGTATGACACCTATAACATCTTTAATACTATCATCGGTCAGGAAGATGGGCCAATTTTTCATGACTATATTACAAATTTTGCCTATGTCATTGGTGTAAGTAAGTAACATCTTGACTTCCCTATGTCCCATTGTTCTAAGTGGGTGACACCCTCCTATTGATAAATAAGGTTTAGCACCATTCTTCCTTGCTTGGATGGTATCTTTCTTACATTGGTTTACTATAAAATCAAAAATAACCCCATCTTTAAAATTAGCCGACATAGAGGTCAATTCTTGTTCAAAATCACCATCACTGGTACATACTTTAGATGCCCTGTATAACTATCCCTTAACTACATTAGGAACATATGGCCAGGGTGCATGCTAGTCCTATGCACCAGGCTAGTCTTCCATGTTTCCTTCCTGAATAATTTTGCCTGCATGCGTCCAGCTTTAATTTTAAGGTTAACATCAAGAAAATTAATAAAATATAAAGAAGAAAAAGTATACTTAAAAAAAATGACTAGTAGTTCCTAAATACATAATGAAATCATCAACAAATCTACCACAGTATCTAATATTAGAAGAATAAGTATGTGTCTTCATTATAAATTGTTCCTCCCAATAAGCCATTACCAAGTTGGTGTAACTATTGTGCCCATAGCTATGCCTGACTTTCGAATAAAGATATAATTACAGAAGAAAAAAAAAACATTATTCTCTAAAATGAAGTCTAATAAATATCAGTTCAGAAAAATAATATCTTTAGAATAATGACTATGTCGAGATAAATACAAACGTATTGCCTTCAACTCCTTCAAAATGTTGTACAGTCATAAATAAAGTATATACATCCATTGTTACAAGAATGCATCCACTAATATTAATATGGCCAACTGATTCATGCAAAGTTCACAAAAAAATGTTCTTCTGCCTCTCTGTCTATGCCTATTGCTAGCAGCAGCAGCTTCAGCCTGTAGCACACACATTTGTAGGTAAAATGCATCTGCTGCAAACATTCTGTTTGTGCTGATGTTGTATTTTTACCCCACTTATCTTCACCCTAGCATATGAGAAAGGAGATGAAATCTACATTGAGGTATTATATCTTGTGGATTAGTTTCATGGGATTAGCTGATTTTATTTATTCATTTTACATTTGTTGACCAGGATTGTCCGACTGAGCTGAAGAGCCCTTTTTCAGCGGAGGCCCAGGGAGAAAAGCTCCAACATATTATACAATTTTCACTATAAATTAGCATTAAATAGCAATGTTACAGGATTATTACAAGGCATTAAGTAGCAATACAATGTTATACAGTGTCAATAATCAGGAGAATAGCATAACCATTTTGAGATGTATACGAAGAAATATGTCATTAAGATGAGTATAGTTTTTAGGCTAAGTGGTTAAAAAAACAGTTTTATCATGATGTAGTTGCATGAAGGCAAGACAATTACAACAGAATGTTTCTCTGAGGCAATTTGCTTAATAGATTTTAGAAGAGTAGAAAGAGTAGTCAAGGAAGATTAGAGAGAGCGAGTGAGTTAAGGGCAGAAAGTAGATTAAGGATTATATTGCTAATCAGTTGTGTAGGCTGCATTTAGCATTTCTGAACCACAGATTGGTTCAGTTGCAATCAACTGCTAATGAGAACCATCATAAAAAGGTAAACTTCTATCTAGGCAAACCAGTGTGCATGAGAGATACTTCCTATGTCTAACTAGTTCAGACATTACTTGTATAGCAGTATTTTTCAACAGAGGAGTGTTGTACTCCATGAGGTTTGCAACAATTTTGTTTCCAACATGATGTATATTGTTTGAATGTACATAGAGTGAATGGGGATTACATCAGTAAGCCTTTGTTAGAATTGTACTGATGATGTGGCATTAATCTCCAGCCCTGTTACATGTTCAGAGAATATAGAGTACACCAATGGTATAATGCTGTGTGATAATTAAGGACATAGGATTCCTGGCTACTTCTTTAGATAGCAGTTGTTACAGTACACTGCTATTTTGTTGGCTCTATTGTTTATACATATTATTTGGGGGGAGGTTCCTGCTATGGGGTACGTTACAATGGACTCCTTTGTTGGGTGTGTGAGCATATGTGAGTATCTGTCATGGCACAAACAGGAATATGTCACTATTGCTACAATCTTAGTTGAATCCACACCCTTTGTATGTTTGGCACACTGTTGAATATAAGATGTGCAATCAAGCAGTGAATACTGACATCCATCCTTTACTGCTGTATCTATACATATTTTTCTCATATGTATGTAATCCTTACATGTGTTCTCATGTCCTTGTATTTCAGGAAACATTATGCATGCACGTTGCAGGCCACCATTTTCTGAGGCGGAAAATTATCTCATCATAGAGGCTTTGTGACAACATTACCAAGACATGCTGTCCCAAAGAAGGGCAAATAGGTAAGAACATGCAGCCCTGTGGGATGAACTGGTGTATACCATCAATGCCATGGGTCACCAAAATCATAGCTATGAGCAGGTGCGACACCGTGCTACTGATTTAATAAATGCAGCAAGGAGATGTGCAGCTGACATGGCCAGAGATTGTCAGGTCACTGGTGGTGGGCCTGCAGCAGAAGGTCCCCTCACAGCCACAGAAGAATTCCTGGCAAACCTTGCTACACAGGACATCTCCCAGGCATCCATCAGCCAATATGTTGTAAATATAGGTGCTACCTTTTCCTCTCAAGAGGACCGTCCAGGTATGCATAGTTCCATCTATAGTAGAATACTGTTTCATTCATCCTGTTAGGGTGTATATAACTTTGCATCAGTGTCAGGTGTCTTTTTTGGGAGGGAGAGTAAGTTAGCTCCAGTTTTAAGCTCATGTAGAGATTGTCACCTACATACATTTTAACATAGCAGCTACTGTAGACATCAGATTTTTGGACAAATTACCCCTGTTATACTGTAACATGATGCTGTTGCCATTACCTCTCCCTCAAAATTTTTCAGGACCATCAGGAATTGGTAGAGGCTGCATTTCTGCTGCTGGTAAGCAGAAAACTGTTTTGTCAGAGATGTAGATATATTTCAATTTATTAGCTAAAGTGTCATCCCAGGCCTGTTGGCTGGATTGATGTACTGTCTGCATGATTGTCAACTGTACAAATATTTTCTGAATGTCCACAGATTAGACCAATATCTCTGCCTTGTAGGTATCACCAGAGTGATTGACTTGAAAGTACTGTCAGGACATTACTGATTGCCATAACTGTCAACTGTGTAGATTTTTGCAGAATGTCCACAGTGTAAGCAATGCATTTTTTGTTCATACAGTTCTAGTTTACTGAATAATTATTTCCAAATAATTACAGATTTTGGTTAAAAAATAATGTTTACATGTCCTACTCAGTGAGGTTGGGAGGTATACAAGTCTGTAATAGTGACTGCAGTGTATACAGCTTAACATATATTGTCCCAGTCCCCTTCAAGAAACACATCACACCAAATGTGACTCCTACTGCAGTTACACTTGCCTAACATCCTTTAAGCCACTCCCTACCCCTACCTCACTTCCTCCCAAACTTCATCCATTCCTATTTAACCCTATCCTCCCCCTATATCCTCCCAATTCCTGCTACTCTATTTATTTAACCCCTCCCCCTTAAAGATGTCCCTGGACAAATTAGCCTGTTCCAAACCTCATTTGCACCATAGTTCTGCAAAGCATAGTAGTGCAAGTATTAATGTATTGCTTTTTCCTTTTCATCACAGATGAACAGGGAGGTTGGTCTTTGTGCACTACACCACCTGATGTAAGTGTCTGTTCAGACCCTGATGATGATGGTGGCCAAACTGAAACACAGCTGGGGGTTGCAGGGGCTGAATCAGACATGATGAGATGCATGCTGTCCCTCCACCACCTGTTGCAGGTGTCTCATCATGGGTCAATCCCCACATGTTTAGGGCCATTATGGAGGCACAGGCACATTCAGAAAGAACTCCTGATGAATGCTCAGTGTTATGGATGCAGTGCAGTCTAACATCTGTGACTGCCTCCACCATGTTGCTGATACCATGGATAGGTTGACTGACACAGTGGAAAGAGGTAGGTCTGAGACAGATCACACACTATCTGTCTTTGGAATGCACATTGTCTGGGAAGGAATGTCTGACTAGAGTTGAGCGTTGGACTCATGGGCTAAGTCATCAACTATATCTGCTGAGAGTCAATGCGGCTGTGCACAATCCCACATCCGTAGTGGCAGTCTATCCAGTGCTCCAGAGGAGAGTGTGCTGTCCACACCAAGATATAGCAGGCCATGGGCTCATGGTCCTGGGCAGTCCTGTAGAGGACATGTAGCCAGCATCATCGGTCACCCTCAGGAAGTAGCACATCATTTGGCCTTGGGCATGGAGATGCCATTGCAAGTCCTGGCAGAGCCTGTTCTCATGTTTAGGGGTGGAGACAATGAACTGTCAGCTCTGCCATGCACAGCACACAACATACAGACACATAGACCTAGCACTGTACTTGGCTGTGTTCATGCAGACACCCACAGACCAATGTCACATTGAGGGTACTTACAGACACACATGCAACATTTCTATGGTCTGTCTTGCCTGTTTTCCTTCCTAATTCACACAGACACTTGCCCACTTATTGGGCAGCCTAGGCCTCATGCACCTCCACACAACACCCTGTGCATGTGATGATAACTGTGCCACATCTCTATCATCTTTCTCATGGATGCTAGGGCATAAAACCATATGTCTAATGCACAGGGAGACTATCTACAGTAGTATGAATTCCTTTTATCCACTGGTGCTGTTGACATGCTACTTGCAATAGTCATTTACAGATATTGTACTTTGACATTTATAATGTGGATAGCATAATACTTTGCATATGATACAATGTTGTAAGGGCTGTGGAGTCACACAATGAAATGTATCTCATGGAAATGTTTATGTTTCACTTTCAGGACTGTGTAGGACACACCTCTGGGTACACATCTGCAATAAACCCATCAGTATAAGAGCACAGGACTGAATATCAGCACAGAAGACAAATGTCATCCGAAAGGTAATACAGTATAGGTTCATGGGTTCATAGGTACATAGGTCTTTACTAGGCTAATAAACACAAGGGCTTCTTTAAGTCTAGCCATGCATCCCAAATCTCTAGGTCTGACACCCTTGATAAGTGTAACCAGGGTATTTGGAGATGAAGTATTTACAAGCAGGGGACTGGAAGATTAATAATTTACAGATTTCCTGTGTCCATGAGAGACAAAAGTCCCAAACCAGGGATGATTGTCCTGTTCCCCATCCAATTGTGTAACTTGCCCTTGATTTGTGTTAAGGCAGAACTCTACTTCACATGATTTCGCAAGTCAAATCGCACACAGGTCACTCACTCATAGGACCTTAACCTGGTATATGACATCAACAGAACTTGCTGGAGGGCCAGAATTGCCTCACAGAGGTAACCTCACCTTTGGAGCAAACTTCCAGTTAATGTTAAAAAAAGCCCCTCATTGACCCTATTTAGTTGTAATTTGGACAACTGGATGGGAAACCAGAAATTCACCCTAGGGGCTACACCTGTGTCCCACCTGGACAGGAGCACTAGATGCTGATTTTCATGTCTGATTGAAACAGACTCTCTAGGGAACTAGGTTTGAACTTGGCTAGGCTTGTAAGGGCCCTAGGGCTGTGTTAGCCTAATTACCTCCTATGGATGGGGAGCCATTTCCATATAGGGTGTAGTCTCTGGGATACATACCTGTCTCTCCAGCACATTGTATTTATACCCCAGTTAAGGTGTAGGTCTGTAGAACAGATACTTCTGGTGCTAGTTGCTTCTTGGATATGCAGGAGGTCTACAGTGGGGTCTGGCAATGCTCTCTATGGCAGGCATACATCTCCCCTCCAAAGCCTTTAGGAGACAGAATACAGGGATAGGGCCTTAACACAGTCTGCATAGGACATTTTACATATGCCCTGTATTGGTTTAATGAGGAACCTCTGTGGATGATCCAGTTGTCAGATATGGCTGGTTAGGTACATACCAAAGGTGAAATTGCACTCAATGATAGATCTGGTGAATGTCGAATACAGTGAAACAATGACTTCCTTGGACTTACAAGCCATACCTTTGTTTATAAGTTGCGCAACATAGAATGATTTCCCTAGTACTGTAGACACATGACAGTCAAAGGCTGGATTACTATCTATTTGTCTCCCTAAGTCCTTGCCTACTGGCTCAACTGCTAGAGGTGTGCTGTCAGTATGATAGTTACTAAGGGTATACGACTTCCCAAAGGATAGTATTGTGTGCGTCTTGACATTAAGTGTTAGTCCATGGCTCTGACACCAGTTGTATGTATGTGTCAGCCCCTCCTGGAGAACATTTGCATCAGTTTGGGATTCAATGACAGCTCCTTATTTGCAATCATCTGCAAATTTAGTCAGCCAGACACCACTGACAGTGGTGTTGACTTCACAGAAGTAAATGCCTAAAAGGAGCGGTCCAAGGACTGATCCCTGAAGGATTCCACTTGTGATTGGCCTCTTTGTAGAGGTGGACTCCTCAATGCTAACTTCCTGGGTCCTGTCTGTGAGCCATTTGGCTATCCACTGGCTGACATACTAGTTTGTACATGACCTCTTGAGTTTGTCAACAATGCCTGATGGGCATAGAGTGTCAAATGCCTTGTCATGCCATGGTAGGCAATGTGAAACCTTTTTTCCCTCATCCATTGCTTTGGTTACCTTCTCAAATAGGTCCACCAGGTTGGGTAGGCATGATCTGCCCTTGACGATACCACACCAGGTTTGGTCCAGTGTCTGTAGATGTACTACATCTCTGTTGATCATTTCCATGATATTTCTATTCATGCTTTTACATATCAGACTAGTGAGATTTCTGGGTCTGTAGTCACCAGGGTCTGTCGATGGCCCACCTTTGTGCAGAGGGATGACTGTGCTGTTCTCCATTCATGAGGCATGAAGCCTGTTTAGTAGCTACAGTAAAATAGCAAGTCCGGAGGCCCTGAAAGGTCATATTTCATGCTATTTAGCTGGCATCCTGGGATGTTGTCTGGGCCCATTGATGCACTGTACTTGGTCTGAGAGGGAGCATTAAGGACCTGTTCACTAGTGATCTAGTGATAGTAGGGGTATTTATATTTGACTGTATTTCCTGAGGGAAGGTTAAGGGGTAGAGAGGGATAAAGTAGGGGCTCAATTTATCAGCCAGGAGGTTTGCTATATCTTCTGCATCATTATAGGTGGTTCCATTTACAATGAGATTTGCATGCAATTGTGTCTTGCCTTTGAGGTTGTGGACATGACATTTTTTGTGGTTGTCCTTGGCCAGGGAGCCCGAATTTTCCTCAAATCTGGCTTTGGTAGACTTCATTTGTCCTTTGATTTTCTTTTTTTTTTTTTTTTTTTACATTGATGACAGAGATTTCATCTTGCTGTGTGCTTCACCTCCCATGGTTTGCCATGAGTTTCTTCTTTCTGTTATACAGCCTATTGATTCTGTGATTCCACCAAGGTGGCTTGATTTTGAGTTAGTTCTGTACTTCTTCCTGGTGGGTGTGGCTACCTCTATGCAGCTATCAACATGCTCATAAAGAGTTTCTGCGAACACTTCTGCATAGGCCACAGTGTTCTCAGTTTTTATGGGTTTGAGATTTGGCTAGTTTATCACCTCATAGCTGGAGGTTAGCCTTACAGTAGTTCCTGAATATTCCATGATTATCTGGGGTTCCATGTTTTATTTTTACTTCAAAGCAGACCAGTTTGTGTTCCGACCTTACCAGGGAAGACATTACAGTATGGGTGTGTGCGTGACTCTCCCATATTGCTGATGACCACTTCCAATATGGTTGCACCCCTGGTTGGTGTACTGGCTATCTGCCACAGAGAGTTTGTGGTAAAAAATCCAGGAATCTCTGTGCCTGTATGTTTGGTGTCATATAAGATTCTCAGTTAATAGTGGAATAATGAAAGTCACCCATGAACATGATATTGGGTTTGATGGTTAGTGTTTCTAGTAAGTTTACAAACATGGTATGGGTTTTCTATGTCATAGATGGGAGCCTATAAGTTTCACGGAAGAGGTATTAGATTTTGTCTATTGTGCTTTGAAGCTGGAGTGGCTCAAGTGCATTGTCCTGTTTGACCATCCTTGAAGTGTCTTTAGTTTTGATGTACATAGAGACCTCCACCTTTAGCCCCTGCCTGTAAAGTAGCTGGTCTAAATGCGCAGAAGGCATAATAACCTTGCACTGTTTGTATGCTCTCCACAGCTATTAGTCATGTGTCAGTGACCACACAGATGTCTTATGAGACTACAAATAAGTATCTTTAAGTGTAGTCTATGTAGGTATGTTCATAGGTGTGTACTAGGATAATGGTCCTGGAGCCTTTACAAACCTAGCTCAAAATAATTGCACAGGCACTGTGCCACCTGATGTTAGTTCACAGTGCCCCTATCCAGTAGGGCAACTGGAGTGATCCCTGGGGTGAAATTTCTGTTACCCATCTACTCGTCAAGATTTCTCTTGATGAAGGTCATGTACTCCCACATGGACTAAGACTGAGTCATAAGATCATAGGAAGTTACTAGGCTAATGGCCCTAGGACCATTACAAGCCTAGTCAAGTTCTACCCTTATTTCCATGATCATCACCAATTGCCCCTGTCCAAGAGGGACACAGGTGGAACCCTCGGGGTGAATTTATGGTTACACATCCAATCGTCCACATTGCTTTTGAAGAGGGTCAATGAGATGCTCTGTTTGACATGAAGTGGGAGTCCATTCCAAAAGTACTGTATGGTAACCTCTGGGAGACAGATCTGACCCTCCTGCATGTTCTAATATTGTCACATACCAGGATAAGGTCTTTAGAGTGAGCAACCCGTGTACCATTTGATTTGTGAATATGCAGCATTTACAATAAAGCCTGGTCGAAGATTGCCTTATATGCAAGGCATATATTACCTCTGAGTAGTCTTTAGGAAAAAGAATAAAGTAACAGTGATATCAGATGATCCAGATAGGACAGAAGCTGAATTATCCTTGTCAGGAACCTGTGTGGTCTCTTCAATTGCGGCAGGTGCTTGGAAAGATGCATAGCAAAAGGGGCATTGTATTCCATTATTGGCCTGATAAGGGGAGAGTACAAAGAGGTTGCAACTTCTTTTATTTTCTGGATTCAATGACATTACTTATGATATGAGGAATATAGAATGCCCTTCTTACCACTGTGGAGACATGGTGATCAAAGGTAAGGTTACTGTCAACATGTGTCCCAGTTCTCTCACCAATGAGTGCATACTTAGGGTTTTGTTATTGCTGTGGGAGTTAGCAGGGAAATCGCACTTACTGAAAGTGATGATACTACATTTTTTTGCATTGAGGTTAAGGCCATTATTTTGGACTTTTGCATCAATCATGTGTGTGTGTAAGACCCTCTTGTAGAATGTTGACATCATTTGGAGATCCTGTGACCACTCCCAGCTTGCCGTCATCAGCAAACTTTGTCAGTGACAGACCTTTAGTTTTAGCTTGTACTTTGGAAAACTAGATTCCAAACATTAAACATGCCAGGACAGAACCCTGAGGAACACCACTGGTTACAGGTCTGCTGCTGGAGGTGGATTCTCCTATTTTGACTATATGGGTTCTATCAGTGAACCAGTTAGCGACCCATCTAATGATATAAGGGTTGATACCTAGTTGGGTGAGTTTGTCAATGATACCTGAGTGGGGGATAGTGTCAAACACATTGGCTAAGTCTAGGTAGGCTGTATGCACAGATTTCCCCTTGTCCAGGGCCTTGGTGACTGTCTCAAAGAAGCCCACCAGGTTTAACAGACATGATCTCCCTTTGACAAATCCAAACTGAGTAGGGTCAAGTGTTTGGAGATTACCTATATCTTCATTGATAAGGTCCATGATGATTCTCTCCATAGCCTTGCAGATATGGCTAGTCAGACCAATAGGTCTATAGGTCCTGAAGTCAGTGCAAGTACCTCCTGTGTACAAGAGAATAATGGTGACCATTTTCCACTCATCTGTGATGAAGCCAGTGCTTAGACTATGATTGAAAAGAGTACCCAATGGTGTTGTTAATTCTTGTTGGAACCCTTGTAGGATGCAGTCTGGGATATTATCAGGTGCCACAGATGCTGTGTTTTTGGCTTTAGTGAAGGTGTTTATGACTCACTTTTTGGAAAAACAAGGTAGGGGATAGGTGGTAGGGATGTCATGGGGTATGTGTGGCAGGGACATGGGAGTGAAGTTTTCACAGAACCTGTCAGCTAACAGGTTAGCTATGTCCACAGGCTCAGTATATGTGGTATCATTTGCTACCAGTTCAGCACAAATCTGGCCCTGTCCTTTTAGGTAATGGATGTTACTAAAGAATGACTTATGGTTTTCCCTAGTTGTGGAATCTAATATAGATTAGTAGTTTGCTTTTGAGGACTTCACAAGAAGTCTTATTGGCTGAATAGGGAGTGTTTCCTGTTTAGGCCTCATTCTCTCTTACTCTTAGACAGCAATTTCTTCATCTTATTGTAAAGCCTGTTAATGGCAGTTGTCC